>NW_026990045.1:0-45991 GCF_036417665.1 Passer domesticus | reverse complement strand
AAGTCCTTTGGCCAACCTCTGGGCATCAGGTGAAAGCTGGCCTTTGGGGCTATAAGGCCGAGCTGGCATCTAGCTTCTGACCACTGTAGTTTTGGAGAAATCCAGCAAAATTTGGCAATTTTTAGGTTGGGCGGTCAGGGTGGGCCAGGGCGAGTGGCCGCAAAGAGAGGCCATTTTGCAGGGGAAAAAGAAGTCCTTTGGCCAACCTCTGGGCATCAGGTGAAAGCTGGCCTTTGGGGCTATAAGGCCGAGCTGGCATCTAGCTTCTGACCACTGTAGTTTTGGAGAAATCCAGCAAAATTTGGCAATTTTTAGGTTGGGCGGTCAGGGTGGGCCAGGGCGAGTGGCCGCAAAGAGAGGCCATTTTGCAGGGGAAAAAGAAGTCTTTGGCCAACCTCTGGGCATCAGATGAAAGCTGGCGTTTGGGGCTATAAGGCCGAGCTGGGATCTGGCTTCTGACCACTGTAGTTTTGGAGAAATCCAACAAAATTTGGAAAATTTCAGGTTGGGTGGTCAGGTGGGCCAGGGCGAGTGGCCGCAAAGAGAGGCCATTTTGCAGGGGAAAAGAAGTCATGTGGCCAACCTCTGGGCATCAGGTGAAAGCTGGCCTTTGGGGGTTATAAGGCCGAGCTGGGATCTGGCTTCTGACCACTGTAGTTTTGGAGAAATCCAGCAAAATTTAGAAATTTTTAGGTTGGGTGGTCAGGGTGGGCCAGGGCGAGTGGCCGCAAAGAGAGGCCATTTTGCAGGGGAAAAAGAAGTCATTTGGCCAGCCTCTGGGCATCAGATGAAAGCTGGCGTTTGGGCTATAAGGCCGAGCTGGCATCTAGCTTCTGACCACTGTAGTTTTGGAGAAATCCAGCAAAATTTGGAAATTTTTAGGTTGGGTGGTCAGGGGTGGGCCAGGGCGAGTGGCCGCAAAGAGAGGCCATTTTGCAGGGGAAAAAGAAGTCATTGGCCAGCCTCTGGGCATCAGATGAAAGCTGGCCTTTGGGGCTATAAGGCCGAGCTGGCATCTAGCCTCTGACCACTGTAGTTTTGGAGAAATCCAGCAAAATTTGGCAATTTTAGGTTGGGCGGTCAGGGTGGGCCAGGGCGAGTGGCCGCAAAGAGAGGCCATTTTGCAGGGGAAAAAGAAGTCATTTGGCCAGCCTCTGGGCATCAGATGAAAGCTGGCCTTTGGGGCTATAAGGCCGAGCTGGCATCTAGCTTCTGACCACTGTAGTTTTGGAGAAATCCAGCAAAATTTGGCAATTTTTAGGTTGGGCGGTCAGGGTGGGCCAGGGCGAGTGGCCGCAAAGAGAGGCCATTTTGCAGGGGAAAAAGAAGTCCTTTGGCCAACCTCTGGGCATCAGGTGAAAGCTGGCCTTTGGGGCTTATTAAGGCCGAGCTGGCATCTAGCTTCTGACCACTGTAGTTTTGGAGAAATCCAGCAAAATTTGGCAATTTTTAGGTTGGGCGGTCAGGGTGGGCCAGGGCGAGTGGCCGCAAAGAGAGGCCATTTTGCAGGGGAAAAGAAGTCCTTTGGCCAACCTCTGGGCATCAGGTGAAAGCTGGCCTTTGGGGCTATAAGGCCGAGCTGGCATCTAGCTTCTGACCACTGTAGTTTTGGAGAAATCCAGCAAAATTTGGCAATTTTTAGGTTGGGTGGTCAGGGTGGGCCAGGGCGAGTGGCCGCAAAGAGAGGCCATTTTGCAGGGGAAAAAGAAGTCCTTGGCCAACCTCTGGGCATCAGGTGAAAGCTGGCCTTTGGGGCTATAAGGCCGAGCTGGCATCTAGCTTCTGACCACTGTAGTTTTGGAGAAATCCAACAAAATTTGGAAATTTTTAGGTTGGGTGGTCAGGGTGGGCCAGGGCGAGTGGCCGCAAAGAGAGGCCATTTTGCAGGGGAAAAGAAGTCCTTTGGCCAACCTCTGGGCATCAGGTGAAAGCTGGCGTTTGGGGCTATAAGGCCGAGCTGGGATCCGGCTTCTGACCACTGTAGTTTTGGAGAAATCCAACAAAATTTGGAAATTTTTAGGTTGGGTGGTCAGGGTGGGCCAGGGCGAGTGGCCGCAAAGAGAGGCCATTTTGCAGGGGAAAAAGAAGTCATTTGGCCAACCTCTGGGCATCAGATGAAAGCTGGCGTTTGGGGCTATAAGGCCGAGCTGGATCTGGCTTCTGACCACTGTAGTTTTGGAGAAATCCAACAAAATTTGCAAAATTTCAGGTTGGGTGGTCAGGGTGGGCCAGGGCGAGTGGCCGCAAAGAGAGGCCATTTTGCAGGGGAAAAAAGAAGTCATGTGGCCAACCTCTGGGCATCAGGTGAAAGCTGGCCTTTGGGGCTATAAGGCCGAGCTGGGATCTGGCTTCTGACCACTGTAGTTTTGGAGAAATCCAGCAAAATTTGGCAATTTTTAGGTTGGGCGGTCAGGGTGGGCCAGGGCGAGTGGCCGCAAAGAGAGGCCATTTTGCCGGGGAAAAAGAAGTCCTTTGGCCAACCTCTGGGCATCAGGTGAAAGCTGGCGTTTGGGGCTATAAGGCCGAGCTGGCATCTAGCTTCTGACCACTGTAGTTTTGGAGAAATCCAGCAAAATTTGGCAATTTTTAGGTTGGGCGGTCAGGGTGGGCCAGGGCGAGTGGCCGCAAAGAGAGGCCATTTTGCAGGGGAAAAAGAAGTCCTTTGGCCAACCTCTGGGCATCAGATGAAAGCTGGCGTTTGGGGCTATAAGGCCGAGCTGGCATCTAGCTTCTGACCACTGTAGTTTTGGAGAAATCCAACAAAATTGGAAAATTTCAGGTTGGGTGGTCAGGGTGGGCCTGGGAGAGTGGCCGCAAAGAGAGGCCATTTTGCAGGGGAAAAATAGTCCTTTGGCCAACCTCTGGGCATCAGGTGAAAGCTGGCCTTTGGGCTATAAGGCCGAGCTGGCATCTAGCTTCTGACCACTGTAGTTTTGGAGAAATCCAGCAAAAATTGGCAATTTTTAGGTTGGGCGGTCAGGGTGGGCCAGGGAGAGTGGCCGCAAAGAGAGGCCATTTTGCAGGGGAAAAAGAAGTCCTTTGGCCAACCTCTGGGCATCAGATGAAAGCTGGCGTTTGGGGCTATAAGGCCGAGCTGGCATCTAGCTTCTGACCACTGTAGTTTTGGAGAAATCCAGCAAAATTTGGCAATTTTTAGGTTGGGCGGTCAGGGTGGGCCAGGGGCGAGTGGCCGCAAAGAGAGGCCATTTTGCAGGGGAAAAAGAAGTCCTTTGGCCAACCTCTGGCATCAGGTGAAAGCTGGCCTTTGGGGCTATAAGGCCGAGCTGGCATCTAGCTTCTGACCACTGTAGTTTTGGAGAAATCCAGCAAAATTTGGCAATTTTTAGGTTGGGCGGTCAGGGTGGGCCAGGGCGAGTGGCCGCAAAGAGAGGCCATTTTGCAGGGGAAAAAGAAGTCCTTTGGCCAACCTCTGGGCATCAGGTGAAAGCTGGCCTTTGGGGCTATAAGGCCGAGCTGGCATCTAGCTTCTGACCACTGTAGTTTTGGAGAAATCCAGCAAAATTTGGCAATTTTTAGGTTGGGCGGTCAGGGTGGCCAGGGCGAGTGGCCGCAAAGAGAGGCCATTTTGCAGGGGAAAAAGAAGTCCTTTGGCCAACCTCTGGGCATCAGGTGAAAGCTGGCCTTTGGGGCTATAAGGCCGAGCTGGCATCTAGCTTCTGACCACTGTAGTTTTGGAGAAATCCAGCAAAATTTGGCAATTTTTAGGTTGGGCGGTCAGGGTGGGCCAGGGCGAGTGGCCGCAAAGAGAGGCCATTTTGCAGGGGAAAAAGAAGTCCTTTGGCCAACCTCTGGGCATCAGATGAAAGCTGGCGTTTGGGGCTATAAGGCCGAGCTGGGATCTGGCTTCTGACCACTGTAGTTTTGGAGAAATCCAACAAAATTTGGAAAATTTCAGATTGGGCTGTCAGGGTGGGCCAGGGCGAGTGGCCGCAAAGAGAGGCCATTTTGCAGGGGAAAAAGAAGTCATGTGGCCAACCTCTGGGCATCAGGTGAAAGCTGGCCTTTGGGGTTATAAGGCCGAGCTGGGATCTGGCTTCTGACCACTGTAGTTTTGGAGAAATCCAGCAAAATTTGGCAATTTTTAGGTTGTGGCCGGTCAGGGTGGGCCAGGGCGAGTGGCCGCAAAGAGAGGCCATTTTGCAGGGGAAAAAGAAGTCATTTGGCCAGCCTCTGGGCATCAGATGAAAGCTGGCCTTTGGGGCTATAAGGCCGAGCTGGCATCTAGCTTCTGACCACTGTAGTTTTGGAGAAATCCAGCAAAATTTGGAAATTTTTAGGTTGGGTGGTCAGGGTGGGCCAGGGCGAGTGGCCGCAAAGAGAGGCCATTTTGCAGGGGAAAAAGAAGTCATTTGGCCAGCCTCTGGGCATCAGATGAAATCTGGCGTTTGGGGCTATAAGGCCGAGCTGGCATCTAGCCTCTGACCACTGTAGTTTTGGAGAAATCCAGCAAAATTTGGCAATTTTTAGGTTGGGCGGTCAGGGTGGGCCAGGGCGAGTGGCCGCAGAGAGAGGCCATTTTGCAGGGGAAAAAAGAAGTCATTTGGCCAGCCTCTGGGCATCAGAAGAAAGCTGGCCTTTGGGGCTATAAGGCCGAGCTGGCATCTAGCTTCTGACCACTGTAGTTTTGGAGAAATCCAGCAAAATTTGGCAATTTTTAGGTTGGGCGGTCAGGGTGGGCCAGGGCGAGTGGCCGCAAAGAGAGGCCATTTTGCAGGGGAAAAAGAAGTCCTTTGGCCAACCTCTGGGCATCAGGTGAAAGCTGGCCTTTGGGGCTATAAGGCCGAGCTGGCATCTAGCTTCTGACCACTGTAGTTTTGGAGAAATCCAGCAAAATTTGGCAATTTTTAGGTTGGGCGGTCAGGGTGGGCCAGGGTGAGTGGCCGCAAAGAGAGGCCATTTTGCAGGGGAAAAAGAAGTCCTTTGGCCAACCTCTGGGCATCAGGTGAAAGCTGGCCTTTGGGGCTATAAGGCCGAGCTGGCATCTAGCTTCTGACCACTGTAGTTTTGGAGAAATCCAGCAAAATTTGGCAATTTTTAGGTTGGGCGGTCAGGGTGGGCCAGGGCGAGTGGCCGCAAAGAGAGGCCATTTTGCAGGGGAAAAAGAAGTCCTTTGGCCAACCTCTGGGCATCAGGTGAAAGCTGGCCTTTGGGGCTATAAGGCCGAGCTGGGATCTGGCTTCTGACCACTGTAGTTTTGGAGAAATCCAGCAAAATTTGGCAATTTTTAGGTTGGGCGGTCAGGGTGGGCCAGGGCGAGTGGCCGCAAAGAGAGGCCATTTTGCAGGGGAAAAAGAAGTCCTTTGGCCAACCTCTGGGCATCAGGTGAAAGCTGGCCTTTGGGGCTATAAGGCCGAGCTGGCATCTAGCTTCTGACCACTGTAGTTTTGGAGAAATCCAGCAAAATTTGGCAATTTTTAGGTTGGGCGGTCAGGGTGGGCCAGGGCGAGTGGCCGCAAAGAGAGGCCATTTTGCAGGGGAAAAAGAAGTCCTTTGGCCAACCTCTGGGCATCAGGTGAAAGCTGGCGTTTGGGGCTATAAGGCCGAGCTGGCATCTAGCTTCTGACCACTGTAGTTTTGGAGAAATCCAGCAAAATTTGGCAATTTTTAGGTTGGGCGGTCAGGGTGGGCCAGGGCGAGTGGCCGCAAAGAGAGGCCATTTTGCAGGGGAAAAAGAAGTCCTTTGGCCAACCTCTGGGCATCAGATGAAAGCTGGCGTTTGGGGCTATAAGGCCGAGCTGGGATCTGGCTTCTGACCACTGTAGTTTTGGAGAAATCCAACAAAATTTGGAAAATATCAGATTGGGCTGTCAGGGTGGGCCAGGGCGAGTGGCCGCAAAGAGAGGCCATTTTGCAGGGGAAAAAGAAGTCATTTGGCCAGCCTCTGGGCATCAGATGAAATCTGGCGTTTGGGGCTATAAGGCCGAGCTGGCATCTAGCTTCTGACCACTGTAGTTTTGGAGAAATCCAGCAAAATTTGGCAATTTTTAGGTTGGGGCGGTCAGGGTGGGCCAGGGCGAGTGGCCGCAAAGAGAGGCCATTTTGCAGGGGAAAAAGAAGTCATTTGGCCAACCTCTGGGCATCAGAAGAAAGCTGGCCTTTGGGGCTATAAGGCCGAGCTGGCATCTAGCTTCTGACCACTGTAGTTTTGGAGAAATCCAGCAAAATTTGGCAATTTTTAGGTTGGGCGGTCAGGGTGGGCCAGGGCGAGTGGCCGCAAAGAGAGGCCATTTTGCAGGGGAAAAAGAAGTCCTTTGGCCAACCTCTGGGCATCAGGTGAAAGCTGGCCTTTGGGGCTATAAGGCCGAGCTGGCATCTAGCTTCTGACCACTGTAGTTTTGGAGAAATCCAGCAAAATTTGGCAATTTTTAGGTTGGGCGGTCAGGGTGGGCCAGGGCGAGTGGCCGCAAAGAGAGGCCATTTTGCAGGGGAAAAAGAAGTCCTTTGGCCAACCTCTGGGCATCAGGTGAAAGCTGGCCTTTGGGGCTATAAGGCCGAGCTGGGATCTGGCTTCTGACCACTGTAGTTTTGGAGAAATCCAGCAAAATTTGGCAATTTTTAGGTTGGGCGGTCAGGGTGGGCCAGGGCGAGTGGCCGCAAAGAGAGGCCATTTTGCAGGGGAAAAAGAAGTCCTTTGGCCAACCTCTGGGCATCAGGTGAAAGCTGGCCTTTGGGGCTATAAGGCCGAGCTGGCATCTAGCTTCTGACCACTGTAGTTTTGGAGAAATCCAGCAAAATTTGGCAATTTTTAGGTTGGGCGGTCAGGGTGGGCCAGGGCGAGTGGCCGCAAAGAGAGGCCATTTTGCAGGGGAAAAAGAAGTCCTTTGGCCAACCTCTGGGCATCAGGTGAAAGCTGGCGTTTGGGGCTATAAGGCCGAGCTGGCATCTAGCTTCTGACCACTGTAGTTTTGGAGAAATCCAGCAAAATTTGGCAATTTTTAGGTTGGGCGGTCAGGGTGGGCCAGGGCGAGTGGCCGCAAAGAGAGGCCATTTTGCAGGGGAAAAAGAAGTCCTTTGGCCAACCTCTGGGCATCAGGTGAAAGCTGGCCTTTGGGGCTATAAGGCCGAGCTGGCATCTAGCTTCTGACCACTGTAGTTTTGGAGAAATCCATCAAAATTTGGCAATTTTTAGGTTGGGCGGTCAGGGTGGGCCAGGGCGAGTGGCCGCAAAGAGAGGCCATTTTGCAGGGGAAAAAGAAGTCCTTTGGCCAACCTCTGGGCATCAGATGAAAGCTGGCGTTTGGGGCTATAAGGCCGAGCTGGGATCTGGCTTCTGACCACTGTAGTTTTGGAGAAATCCAACAAAATTTGCAAAATTTCAGATTGGGTGGTCAGGGTGGGCCAGGGAGAGTGGCCGCAAAGAGAGGCCATTTTGCAGGGGAAAAAGAAGTCCTTTGGCCAACCTCTGGGCATCAGGTGAAAGCTGGCCTTTGGGGCTATAAGGCCGAGCTGGCATCTAGCTTCTGACCACTGTAGTTTTGGAGAAATCCAGCAAAATTTGGCAATTTTTAGGTTGGGCGGTCAGGGTGGGCCAGGGAGAGTGGCCGCAAAGAGAGGCCATTTTGCAGGGAAAAAGAAGTCCTTTGGCCAACCTCTGGGCATCAGGTGAAAGCTGGCGTTTGGGGCTATAAGGCCGAGCTGGCATCTAGCTTCTGACCACTGTAGTTTTGGAGAAATCCAGCAAAATTTGGCAATTTTTAGGTTGGGCGGTCAGGGTGGGCCAGGGCGAGTGGCCGCAAAGAGAGGCCATTTTGCAGGGGAAAAAGAAGTCCTTTGGCCAACCTCTGGGCATCAGGTGAAAGCTGGCCTTTGGGGCTATAAGGCCGAGCTGGCATCTAGCTTCTGACCACTGTAGTTTTGGAGAAATCCAGCAAAATTTGGCAATTTTTAGGTTGGGCGGTCAGGGTGGGCAAGGGCGAATGGCCGCAAAGAGAGGCCATTTTGCAGGGGAAAAAGAAGTCCTTTGGCCAACCTCTGGGCATCAGGTGAAAGCTGGCCTTTGGGGCTATAAGGCCGAGCTGGCATCTAGCTTCTGACCACTGTAGTTTTGGAGAAATCCAGCAAAATTTGGCAATTTTTAGGTTGGGTGGTCAGGGTGGGCCAGGGCGAGTGGCCGCAAAGAGAGGCCATTTTGCAGGGGAAAAAGAAGTCATTTGGCCAACCTCTGGGCATCAGATGAAAGCTGGCGTTTGGGGCTATAAGGCCGAGCTGGGATCTTGCTTCTGACCACTGTAGTTTTGGAGAAATCCAACAAAATTTGGAAAATTTCAGGTTGGGCTGTCAGGGTGGGCCAGGGCGAGTGGCCGCAAAGAGAGGCCATTTTGCAGGGGAAAAAGAAGTCATGTGGCCAACCTCTGGGCATCAGGTGAAAGCTGGCCTTTGGGGTTATAAGGCCGAGCTGGGATCTGGCTTCTGACCACTGTAGTTTTGGAGAAATCCAGCAAAATTTGGCAATTTTTAGGTTGGGCGGTCAGGGTGGGCCAGGGCGAGTGGCCGCAAAGAGAGGCCATTTTGCAGGGGAAAAAGAAGTCATTTGGCCAACCTCTGGGCATCAGATGAAAGCTGGCGTTTGGGGCTATAAGGCCGAGCTGGCATCTAGCTTCTGACCACTGTAGTTTTGGAGAAATCCAGCAAAATTTGGAAATTTTTAGGTTGGGTGGTCAGGGTGGGCCAGGGCGAGTGGCCGCAAAGAGAGGCCATTTTGCAGGGGAAAAAGATGTCATTTGGCCAGCCTCTGGGCATCAGATGAAATCTGGCGTTTGGGGCTATAAGGCCGAGCTGGCATCTAGCCTCTGACCACTGTAGTTTTGGAGAAATCCAGCAAAATTTGGCAATTTTTAGGTTGGGCGGTCAGGGTGGGCCAGGGCGAGTGGCCGCAAAGAGAGGCCATTTTGCAGGGGAAAAAGAAGTCATTTGGCCAGCCTCTGGGCATCAGATGAAAGCTGGCCTTTGGGGCTATAAGGCCGAGCTGGCATCTAGCTTCTGACCACTGTAGTTTTGGAGAAATCCAGCAAAATTTGGCAATTTTTAGGTTGGGCGGTCAGGGTGGGCCAGGGCGAGTGGCCGCAAAGAGAGGCCATTTTGCAGGGGAAAAAGAAGTCCTTTGGCCAACCTCTGGGCATCAGGTGAAAGCTGGCCTTTGGGGCTATAAGGCCGAGCTGGCATCTAGCTTCTGACCACTGTAGTTTTGGAGAAATCCAGCAAAATTTGACAATTTTTAGGTTGGGTGGTCAGGGTGGGCCAGGGCGAGTGGCCGCAAAGAGAGGCCATTTTGCAGGGGAAAAAGAAGTCCTTTGGCCAACCTCTGGGCATCAGGTGAAAGCTGGCCTTTGGGGCTATAAGGCCGAGCTGGGATCTGCCTTTTGACCACTGTAGTTTTGGAGAAATCCAGCAAAATTTGGCAATTTTTAGGTTGGGCGGTCAGGGTGGGCCAGGGAGAGTGGCCGCAAAGAGAGGCCATTTTGCAGGGGAAAAAGAAGTCCTTTGGCCAACCTCTGGGCATCAGGTGAAAGCTGGCCTTTGGGGCTATAAGGCCGAGCTGGCATCTAGCTTCTGACCACTGTAGTTTTGGAGAAATCCAGCAAAATTTGACAATTTTTAGGTTGGGTGGTCAGGGTGGGCCAGGGCGAGTGGCCGCAAAGAGAGGCCATTTTGCAGGGGAAAAAGAAGTCCTTTGGCCAACCTCTGGGCATCAGGTGAAAGCTGGCCTTTGGGGCTATAAGGCCGAGCTGGGATCTGGCTTCTGACCACTGTAGTTTTGGAGAAATCCAGCAAAATTTGGCAATTTTTAGGTTGGGCGGTCAGGGTGGGCCAGGGCGAGTGGCCGCAAAGAGAGGCCATTTTGCAGGGGAAAAAGAAGTCCTTTGGCCAACCTCTGGGCATCAGGTGAAAGCTGGCCTTTGGGGCTATAAGGCCGAGCTGGCATCTAGCTTCTGACCACTGTAGTTTTGGAGAAATCCAGCAAAATTTGGCAATTTTTAGGTTGGGCGGTCAGGGTGGGCCAGGACGAGTGGCCGCAAAGAGAGGCCATTTTGCAGGGGAAAAAGAAGTCCTTTGGCCAACCTCTGGGCATCAGGTGAAAGCTGGCCTTTGGGGCTATAAGGCCGAGCTGGCATCTAGCTTCTGACCACTGTAGTTTTGGAGAAATCCAGCAAAATTTGGCAATTTTTAGGTTGGGCGGTCAGGGTGGGCCAGGGCGAATGGCCGCAAAGAGAGGCCATTTTGCAGGGGAAAAAGAAGTCATTTGGCCAACCTCTGGGCATCAGGTGAAAGCTGGCCTTTGGGGCTATAAGGCCGAGCTGGCATCTAGCTTCTGACCACTGTAGTTTTGGAGAAATCCAGCAAAATTTGGCAATTTTTAGGTTGGGTGGTCAGGGTGGGCCAGGGCGAGTGGCCGCAAAGAGAGGCCATTTTGCAGGGGAAAAAGAAGTCCTTTGGCCAACCTCTGGGCATCAGATGAAAGCTGGCGTTTGGGGCTATAAGGCCGAGCTGGGATCTGGCTTCTGACCACTGTAGTTTTGGAGAAATCCAACAAAATTTGGAAAATTTCAGGTTGGGTGGTCAGGGTGGGCCAGGGCGAGTGGCCGCAAAGAGAGGCCATTTTGCAGGGGAAAAAGAAGTCATGTGGCCAGCCTCTGGGCATCAGATGAAAGCTGGCCTTTGGGGCTATAAGGCCGAGCTGGCATCTAGCTTCTGACCACTGTAGTTTTGGAGAAATCCAGCAAAATTTGGGAATTTTTAGGTTGGGCGGTCAGGGTGGGCCAGGGCGAGTGGCCGCAAAGAGAGGCCATTTTGCAGGGGAAAAAGAAGTCCTTTGGCCAACCTCTGGGCATCAGGTGAAAGCTGGCCTTTGGGGCTATAAGGCCGAGCTGGCATCTAGCTTCTGACCACTGTAGTTTTGGAGAAATCCAGCAAAATTTGGCAATTTTTAGGTTGGGCGGTCAGGGTGGGCCAGGGCGAGTGGCCGCAAAGAGAGGCCATTTTGCAGGGGAAAAAGAAGTCCTTTGGCCAACCTCTGGGCATCAGGTGAAAGCTGGCCTTTGGGGTTATAAGGCCGAGCTGGGATCTGGCTTCTGACCACTGTAGTTTTGGAGAAATCCAGCAAAATTTGGCAATTTTTAGGTTGGGCGGTCAGGGTGGGCCAGGGCGAGTGGCCGCAAAGAGAGGCCATTTTGCAGGGGAAAAAGAAGTCATTTGGCCAGCCTCTGGGCATCAGATGAAAGCTGGCCTTTGGGGCTATAAGGCCGAGCTGGCATCTAGCTTCTGACCACTGTAGTTTTGGAGAAATCCAGCAAAATTTGGAAATTTTTAGGTTGGGTGGTCAGGGTGGGCCAGGGCGAGTGGCCGCAAAGAGAGGCCATTTTGCAGGGGAAAAAGAAGTCATTTGGCCAGCCTCTGGGCATCAGATGAAATCTGGCGTTTGGGGCTATAAGGCCGAGCTGGCATCTAGCCTCTGACCACTGTAGTTTTGGAGAAATCCAGCAAAATTTGGCAATTTTTAGGTTGGGCGGTCAGGGTGGGCCAGGGCGAGTGGCCGCAAAGAGAGGCCATTTTGCAGGGGAAAAAGAAGTCATTTGGCCAGCCTCTGGGCATCAGAAGAAAGCTGGCCTTTGGGGCTATAAGGCCGAGCTGGCATCTAGCTTCTGACCACTGTAGTTTTGGAGAAATCCAGCAAAATTTGGCAATTTTTAGGTTGGGGCGGTCAGGGTGGGCCAGGGCGAGTGGCCGCAAAGAGAGGCCATTTTGCAGGGGAAAAAGAAGTCCTTTGGCCAACCTCTGGGCATCAGGTGAAAGCTGGCCTTTGGGGCTATAAGGCCGAGCTGGCATCTAGCTTCTGACCACTGTAGTTTTGGAGAAATCCAGCAAAATTTGGCAATTTTTAGGTTGGGCGGTCAGGGTGGGCCAGGGTGAGTGGCCGCAAAGAGAGGCCATTTTGCAGGGGAAAAAGAAGTCCTTTGGCCAACCTCTGGGCATCAGGTGAAAGCTGGCCTTTGGGGCTATAAGGCCGAGCTGGCATCTAGCTTCTGACCACTGTAGTTTTGGAGAAATCCAGCAAAATTTGGCAATTTTTAGGTTGGGCGGTCAGGGTGGGCCAGGGCGAGTGGCCGCAAAGAGAGGCCATTTTGCAGGGGAAAAAGAAGTCCTTTGGCCAACCTCTGGGCATCAGGTGAAAGCTGGCCTTTGGGGCTATAAGGCCGAGCTGGGATCTGGCTTCTGACCACTGTAGTTTTGGAGAAATCCAGCAAAATTTGGCAATTTTTAGGTTGGGCGGTCAGGGTGGGCCAGGGCGAGTGGCCGCAAAGAGAGGCCATTTTGCAGGGGAAAAAGAAGTCCTTTGGCCAACCTCTGGGCATCAGGTGAAAGCTGGCCTTTGGGGCTATAAGGCCGAGCTGGCATCTAGCTTCTGACCACTGTAGTTTTGGAGAAATCCAGCAAAATTTGGCAATTTTTAGGTTGGGCGGTCAGGGTGGGCCAGGGCGAGTGGCCGCAAAGAGAGGCCATTTTGCAGGGGAAAAAGAAGTCCTTTGGCCAACCTCTGGGCATCAGGTGAAAGCTGGCGTTTGGGGCTATAAGGCCGAGCTGGCATCTAGCTTCTGACCACTGTAGTTTTGGAGAAATCCAGCAAAATTTGGCAATTTTTAGGTTGGGCGGTCAGGGTGGGCCAGGGCGAGTGGCCGCAAAGAGAGGCCATTTTGCAGGGGAAAAAGAAGTCCTTTGGCCAACCTCTGGGCATCAGATGAAAGCTGGCGTTTGGGGCTATAAGGCCGAGCTGGGATCTGGCTTCTGACCACTGTAGTTTTGGAGAAATCCAACAAAATTTGGAAATTTTTAGGTTGGGCGGTCAGGGTGGGCCAGGGCGAGTGGCCGCAAAGAGAGGCCATTTTGCAGGGGAAAAAGAAGTCCTTTGGCCAACCTCTGGGCATCAGGTGAAAGCTGGCGTTTGGGGCTATAAGGCCGAGCTGGCATCTAGCTTCTGACCACTGTAGTTTTGGAGAAATCCAGCAAAATTTGGCAATTTTTAGGTTGGGCGGTCAGGGTGGGCCAGGGCGAGTGGCCGCAAAGAGAGGCCATTTTGCAGGGGAAAAAGAAGTCCTTTGGCCAACCTCTGGGCATCAGGTGAAAGCTGGCCTTTGGGGCTATAAGGCCGAGCTGGGATCTGGCTTCTGACCACTGTAGTTTTGGAGAAATCCAGCAAAATTTGGCAATTTTTAGGTTGGGCGGTCAGGGTGGGCCAGGGCGAGTGGCCGCAAAGAGAGGCCATTTTGCAGGGGAAAAAGAAGTCCTTTGGCCAACCTCTGGGCATCAGGTGAAAGCTGGCCTTTGGGGCTATAAGGCCGAGCTGGCATCTAGCTTCTGACCACTGTAGTTTTGGAGAAATCCAGCAAAATTTGGCAATTTTTAGGTTGGGCGGTCAGGGTGGGCCAGGGCGAGTGGCCGCAAAGAGAGGCCATTTTGCAGGGGAAAAAGAAGTCCTTTGGCCAACCTCTGGGCATCAGGTGAAAGCTGGCGTTTGGGGCTATAAGGCCGAGCTGGCATCTAGCTTCTGACCACTGTAGTTTTGGAGAAATCCAGCAAAATTTGGCAATTTTTAGGTTGGGCGGTCAGGGTGGGCCAGGGCGAGTGGCCGCAAAGAGAGGCCATTTTGCAGGGGAAAAAGAAGTCCTTTGGCCAACCTCTGGGCATCAGGTGAAAGCTGGCCTTTGGGGCTATAAGGCCGAGCTGGCATCTAGCTTCTGACCACTGTAGTTTTGGAGAAATCCAGCAAAATTTGACAATTTTTAGGTTGGGTGGTCAGGGTGGGCCAGGGCGAGTGGCCGCAAAGAGAGGCCATTTTGCAGGGGAAAAAGAAGTCCTTTGGCCAACCTCTGGGCATCAGGTGAAAGCTGGCCTTTGGGGCTATAAGGCCGAGCTGGGATCTGGCTTCTGACCACTGTAGTTTTGGAGAAATCCAGCAAAATTTGGCAATTTTTAGGTTGGGCGGTCAGGGTGGGCCAGGGCGAGTGGCCGCAAAGAGAGGCCATTTTGCAGGGGAAAAAGAAGTCCTTTGGCCAACCTCTGGGCATCAGGTGAAAGCTGGCCTTTGGGGCTATAAGGCCGAGCTGGCATCTAGCTTCTGACCACTGTAGTTTTGGAGAAATCCAGCAAAATTTGGCAATTTTTAGGTTGGGCGGTCAGGGTGGGCCAGGACGAGTGGCCGCAAAGAGAGGCCATTTTGCAGGGGAAAAAGAAGTCCTTTGGCCAACCTCTGGGCATCAGGTGAAAGCTGGCCTTTGGGGCTATAAGGCCGAGCTGGCATCTAGCTTCTGACCACTGTAGTTTTGGAGAAATCCAGCAAAATTTGGCAATTTTTAGGTTGGGCGGTCAGGGTGGGCCAGGGCGAAAGGCCGCAAAGAGAGGCCATTTTGCAGGGGAAAAAGAAGTCATTTGGCCAACCTCTGGGCATCAGGTGAAAGCTGGCCTTTGGGGCTATAAGGCCGAGCTGGCATCTAGCTTCTGACCACTGTAGTTTTGGAGAAATCCAGCAAAATTTGGCAATTTTTAGGTTGGGTGGTCAGGGTGGGCCAGGGCGAGTGGCCGCAAAGAGAGGCCATTTTGCAGGGGAAAAAGAAGTCCTTTGGCCAACCTCTGGGCATCAGATGAAAGCTGGCGTTTGGGGCTATAAGGCCGAGCTGGGATCTGGCTTCTGACCACTGTAGTTTTGGAGAAATCCAACAAAATTTGGAAAATTTCAGGTTGGGTGGTCAGGGTGGGCCAGGGCGAGTGGCCGCAAAGAGAGGCCATTTTGCAGGGGAAAAAGAAGTCATGTGGCCAGCCTCTGGGCATCAGATGAAAGCTGGCCTTTGGGGCTATAAGGCCGAGCTGGCATCTAGCTTCTGACCACTGTAGTTTTGGAGAAATCCAGCAAAATTTGGGAATTTTTAGGTTGGGCGGTCAGGGTGGGCCAGGGCGAGTGGCCGCAAAGAGAGGCCATTTTGCAGGGGAAAAAGAAGTCCTTTGGCCAACCTCTGGGCATCAGGTGAAAGCTGGCCTTTGGGGCTATAAGGCCGAGCTGGCATCTAGCTTCTGACCACTGTAGTTTTGGAGAAATCCAGCAAAATTTGGCAATTTTTAGGTTGGGCGGTCAGGGTGGGCCAGGGCGAGTGGCCGCAAAGAGAGGCCATTTTGCAGGGGAAAAAGAAGTCCTTTGGCCAACCTCTGGGCATCAGGTGAAAGCTGGCCTTTGGGATTATAAGGCCGAGCTGGGATCTGGCTTCTGACCACTGTAGTTTTGGAGAAATCCAGCAAAATTTGGCAATTTTTAGGTTGGGCGGTCAGGGTGGGCCAGGGCGAGTGGCCGCAAAGAGAGGCCATTTTGCAGGGGAAAAAGAAGTCATTTGGCCAGCCTCTGGGCATCAGATGAAAGCTGGCCTTTGGGGCTATAAGGCCGAGCTGGCATCTAGCTTCTGACCACTGTAGTTTTGGAGAAATCCAGCAAAATTTGGAAATTTTTAGGTTGGGTGGTCAGGGTGGGCCAGGGCGAGTGGCCGCAAAGAGAGGCCATTTTGCAGGGGAAAAAGAAGTCATTTGGCCAGCCTCTGGGCATCAGATGAAATCTGGCGTTTGGGGCTATAAGGCCGAGCTGGCATCTAGCCTCTGACCACTGTAGTTTTGGAGAAATCCAGCAAAATTTGGCAATTTTTAGGTTGGGCGGTCAGGGTGGGCCAGGGCGAGTGGCCGCAAAGAGAGGCCATTTTGCAGGGGAAAAAGAAGTCATTTGGCCAGCCTCTGGGCATCAGAAGAAAGCTGGCCTTTGGGGCTATAAGGCCGAGCTGGCATCTAGCTTCTGACCACTGTAGTTTTGGAGAAATCCAGCAAAATTTGGCAATTTTTAGGTTGGGCGGTCAGGGTGGGCCAGGGCGAGTGGCCGCAAAGAGAGGCCATTTTGCAGGGGAAAAAGAAGTCCTTTGGCCAACCTCTGGGCATCAGGTGAAAGCTGGCCTTTGGGGCTATAAGGCCGAGCTGGCATCTAGCTTCTGACCACTGTAGTTTTGGAGAAATCCAGCAAAATTTGGCAATTTTTAGGTTGGGCGGTCAGGGTGGGCCAGGGTGAGTGGCCGCAAAGAGAGGCCATTTTGCAGGGGAAAAAGAAGTCCTTTGGCCAACCTCTGGGCATCAGGTGAAAGCTGGCCTTTGGGGCTATAAGGCCGAGCTGGCATCTAGCTTCTGACCACTGTAGTTTTGGAGAAATCCAGCAAAATTTGGCAATTTTTAGGTTGGGCGGTCAGGGTGGGCCAGGGCGAGTGGCCGCAAAGAGAGGCCATTTTGCAGGGGAAAAAGAAGTCCTTTGGCCAACCTCTGGGCATCAGGTGAAAGCTGGCCTTTGGGGCTATAAGGCCGAGCTGGGATCTGGCTTCTGACCACTGTAGTTTTGGAGAAATCCAGCAAAATTTGGCAATTTTTAGGTTGGGCGGTCAGGGTGGGCCAGGGCGAGTGGCCGCAAAGAGAGGCCATTTTGCAGGGGAAAAAGAAGTCCTTTGGCCAACCTCTGGGCATCAGGTGAAAGCTGGCCTTTGGGGCTATAAGGCCGAGCTGGCATCTAGCTTCTGACCACTGTAGTTTTGGAGAAATCCAGCAAAATTTGGCAATTTTTAGGTTGGGCGGTCAGGGTGGGCCAGGGCGAGTGGCCGCAAAGAGAGGCCATTTTGCAGGGGAAAAAGAAGTCCTTTGGCCAACCTCTGGGCATCAGGTGAAAGCTGGCGTTTGGGGCTATAAGGCCGAGCTGGCATCTAGCTTCTGACCACTGTAGTTTTGGAGAAATCCAGCAAAATTTGGCAATTTTTAGGTTGGGCGGTCAGGGTGGGCCAGGGCGAGTGGCCGCAAAGAGAGGCCATTTTGCAGGGGAAAAAGAAGTCCTTTGGCCAACCTCTGGGCATCAGATGAAAGCTGGCGTTTGGGGCTATAAGGCCGAGCTGGGATCTGGCTTCTGACCACTGTAGTTTTGGAGAAATCCAACAAAATTTGGAAAATTTCAGATTGGGCTGTCAGGGTGGGCCAGGGCGAGTGGCCGCAAAGAGAGGCCATTTTGCAGGGGAAAAAGAAGTCATTTGGCCAGCCTCTGGGCATCAGATGAAATCTGGCGTTTGGGGCTATAAGGCCGAGCTGGCATCTAGCTTCTGACCACTGTAGTTTTGGAGAAATCCAGCAAAATTTGGCAATTTTTAGGTTGGGCGGTCAGGGTGGGCCAGGGCGAGTGGCCGCAAAGAGAGGCCATTTTGCAGGGGAAAAAGAAGTCATTTGGCCAGCCTCTGGGCATCAGAAGAAAGCTGGCCTTTGGGGCTATAAGGCCGAGCTGGCATCTAGCTTCTGACCACTGTAGTTTTGGAGAAATCCAGCAAAATTTGGCAATTTTTAGGTTGGGCGGTCAGGGTGGGCCAGGGCGAGTGGCCGCAAAGAGAGGCCATTTTGCAGGGGAAAAAGAAGTCCTTTGGCCAACCTCTGGGCATCAGGTGAAAGCTGGCCTTTGGGGCTATAAGGCCGAGCTGGCATCTAGCTTCTGACCACTGTAGTTTTGGAGAAATCCAGCAAAATTTGGCAATTTTTAGGTTGGGCGGTCAGGGTGGGCCAGGGCGAGTGGCCGCAAAGAGAGGCCATTTTGCAGGGGAAAAAGAAGTCCTTTGGCCAACCTCTGGGCATCAGGTGAAAGCTGGCCTTTGGGGCTATAAGGCCGAGCTGGGATCTGGCTTCTGACCACTGTAGTTTTGGAGAAATCCAGCAAAATTTGGCAATTTTTAGGTTGGGCGGTCAGGGTGGGCCAGGGCGAGTGGCCGCAAAGAGAGGCCATTTTGCAGGGGAAAAAGAAGTCCTTTGGCCAACCTCTGGGCATCAGGTGAAAGCTGGCCTTTGGGGCTATAAGGCCGAGCTGGCATCTAGCTTCTGACCACTGTAGTTTTGGAGAAATCCAGCAAAATTTGGCAATTTTTAGGTTGGGCGGTCAGGGTGGGCCAGGGCGAGTGGCCGCAAAGAGAGGCCATTTTGCAGGGGAAAAAGAAGTCCTTTGGCCAACCTCTGGGCATCAGGTGAAAGCTGGCGTTTGGGGCTATAAGGCCGAGCTGGCATCTAGCTTCTGACCACTGTAGTTTTGGAGAAATCCAGCAAAATTTGGCAATTTTTAGGTTGGGCGGTCAGGGTGGGCCAGGGCGAGTGGCCGCAAAGAGAGGCCATTTTGCAGGGGAAAAAGAAGTCCTTTGGCCAACCTCTGGGCATCAGGTGAAAGCTGGCCTTTGGGGCTATAAGGCCGAGCTGGCATCTAGCTTCTGACCACTGTAGTTTTGGAGAAATCCATCAAAATTTGGCAATTTTTAGGTTGGGCGGTCAGGGTGGGCCAGGGCGAGTGGCCGCAAAGAGAGGCCATTTTGCAGGGGAAAAAGAAGTCCTTTGGCCAACCTCTGGGCATCAGGTGAAAGCTGGCCTTTGGGGCTATAAGGCCGAGCTGGCATCTAGCTTCTGACCACTGTAGTTTTGGAGAAATCCAGCAAAATTTGGCAATTTTTAGGTTGGGCGGTCAGGGTGGGCCAGGGCGAGTGGCCGCAAAGAGAGGCCATTTTGCAGGGGAAAAAGAAGTCCTTTGGCCAACCTCTGGGCATCAGATGAAAGCTGGCGTTTGGGGCTATAAGGCCGAGCTGGGATCTGGCTTCTGACCACTGTAGTTTTGGAGAAATCCAACAAAATTTGCAAAATTTCAGATTGGGTGGTCAGGGTGGGCCAGGGAGAGTGGCCGCAAAGAGAGGCCATTTTGCAGGGGAAAAAGAAGTCCTTTGGCCAACCTCTGGGCATCAGGTGAAAGCTGGCCTTTGGGGCTATAAGGCCGAGCTGGCATCTAGCTTCTGACCACTGTAGTTTTGGAGAAATCCAGCAAAATTTGGCAATTTTTAGGTTGGGCGGTCAGGGTGGGCCAGGGAGAGTGGCCGCAAAGAGAGGCCATTTTGCAGGGGAAAAAGAAGTCCTTTGGCCAACCTCTGGGCATCAGGTGAAAGCTGGCGTTTGGGGCTATAAGGCCGAGCTGGCATCTAGCTTCTGACCACTGTAGTTTTGGAGAAATCCAGCAAAATTTGGCAATTTTTAGGTTGGGCGGTCAGGGTGGGCCAGGGCGAGTGGCCGCAAAGAGAGGCCATTTTGCAGGGGAAAAAGAAGTCCTTTGGCCAACCTCTGGGCATCAGGTGAAAGCTGGCCTTTGGGGCTATAAGGCCGAGCTGGCATCTAGCTTCTGACCACTGTAGTTTTGGAGAAATCCAGCAAAATTTGGCAATTTTTAGGTTGGGCGGTCAGGGTGGGCAAGGGCGAATGGCCGCAAAGAGAGGCCATTTTGCAGGGGAAAAAGAAGTCCTTTGGCCAACCTCTGGGCATCAGGTGAAAGCTGGCCTTTGGGGCTATAAGGCCGAGCTGGCATCTAGCTTCTGACCACTGTAGTTTTGGAGAAATCCAGCAAAATTTGGCAATTTTTAGGTTGGGTGGTCAGGGTGGGCCAGGGCGAGTGGCCGCAAAGAGAGGCCATTTTGCAGGGGAAAAAGAAGTCATTTGGCCAACCTCTGGGCATCAGATGAAAGCTGGCGTTTGGGGCTATAAGGCCGAGCTGGGATCTTGCTTCTGACCACTGTAGTTTTGGAGAAATCCAACAAAATTTGGAAAATTTCAGGTTGGGCTGTCAGGGTGGGCCAGGGCGAGTGGCCGCAAAGAGAGGCCATTTTGCAGGGGAAAAAGAAGTCATGTGGCCAACCTCTGGGCATCAGGTGAAAGCTGGCCTTTGGGGTTATAAGGCCGAGCTGGGATCTGGCTTCTGACCACTGTAGTTTTGGAGAAATCCAGCAAAATTTGGCAATTTTTAGGTTGGGCGGTCAGGGTGGGCCAGGGCGAGTGGCCGCAAAGAGAGGCCATTTTGCAGGGGAAAAAGAAGTCATTTGGCCAACCTCTGGGCATCAGATGAAAGCTGGCGTTTGGGGCTATAAGGCCGAGCTGGCATCTAGCTTCTGACCACTGTAGTTTTGGAGAAATCCAGCAAAATTTGGAAATTTTTAGGTTGGGTGGTCAGGGTGGGCCAGGGCGAGTGGCCGCAAAGAGAGGCCATTTTGCAGGGGAAAAAGATGTCATTTGGCCAGCCTCTGGGCATCAGATGAAATCTGGCGTTTGGGGCTATAAGGCCGAGCTGGCATCTAGCCTCTGACCACTGTAGTTTTGGAGAAATCCAGCAAAATTTGGCAATTTTTAGGTTGGGCGGTCAGGGTGGGCCAGGGCGAGTGGCCGCAAAGAGAGGCCATTTTGCAGGGGAAAAAGAAGTCATTTGGCCAGCCTCTGGGCATCAGATGAAAGCTGGCCTTTGGGGCTATAAGGCCGAGCTGGGATCTGGCTTCTGACCACTGTAGTTTTGGAGAAATCCAGCAAAATTTGGCAATTTTTAGGTTGGGCGGTCAGGGTGGGCCAGGGCGAGTGGCCGCAAAGAGAGGCCATTTTGCAGGGGAAAAAGAAGTCCTTTGGCCAACCTCTGGGCATCAGGTGAAAGCTGGCCTTTGGGGCTATAAGGCCGAGCTGGCATCTAGCTTCTGACCACTGTAGTTTTGGAGAAATCCAGCAAAATTTGACAATTTTTAGGTTGGGTGGTCAGGGTGGGCCAGGGCGAGTGGCCGCAAAGAGAGGCCATTTTGCAGGGGAAAAAGAAGTCCTTTGGCCAACCTCTGGGCATCAGGTGAAAGCTGGCCTTTGGGGCTATAAGGCCGAGCTGGGATCTGCCTTTTGACCACTGTAGTTTTGGAGAAATCCAGCAAAATTTGGCAATTTTTAGGTTGGGCGGTCAGGGTGGGCCAGGGAGAGTGGCCGCAAAGAGAGGCCATTTTGCAGGGGAAAAAGAAGTCCTTTGGCCAACCTCTGGGCATCAGGTGAAAGCTGGCCTTTGGGGCTATAAGGCCGAGCTGGCATCTAGCTTCTGACCACTGTAGTTTTGGAGAAATCCAGCAAAATTTGACAATTTTTAGGTTGGGTGGTCAGGGTGGGCCAGGGCGAGTGGCCGCAAAGAGAGGCCATTTTGCAGGGGAAAAAGAAGTCCTTTGGCCAACCTCTGGGCATCAGGTGAAAGCTGGCCTTTGGGGCTATAAGGCCGAGCTGGGATCTGGCTTCTGACCACTGTAGTTTTGGAGAAATCCAGCAAAATTTGGCAATTTTTAGGTTGGGCGGTCAGGGTGGGCCAGGGCGAGTGGCCGCAAAGAGAGGCCATTTTGCAGGGGAAAAAGAAGTCCTTTGGCCAACCTCTGGGCATCAGGTGAAAGCTGGCCTTTGGGGCTATAAGGCCGAGCTGGCATCTAGCTTCTGACCACTGTAGTTTTGGAGAAATCCAGCAAAATTTGGCAATTTTTAGGTTGGGCGGTCAGGGTGGGCCAGGACGAGTGGCCGCAAAGAGAGGCCATTTTGCAGGGGAAAAAGAAGTCCTTTGGCCAACCTCTGGGCATCAGGTGAAAGCTGGCCTTTGGGGCTATAAGGCCGAGCTGGCATCTAGCTTCTGACCACTGTAGTTTTGGAGAAATCCAGCAAAATTTGGCAATTTTTAGGTTGGGCGGTCAGGGTGGGCCAGGGCGAATGGCCGCAAAGAGAGGCCATTTTGCAGGGGAAAAAGAAGTCATTTGGCCAACCTCTGGGCATCAGGTGAAAGCTGGCCTTTGGGGCTATAAGGCCGAGCTGGCATCTAGCTTCTGACCACTGTAGTTTTGGAGAAATCCAGCAAAAATTTGGCAATTTTTAGGTTGGGTGGTCAGGGTGGGCCAGGGCGAGTGGCCGCAAAGAGAGGCCATTTTGCAGGGGAAAAAGAAGTCCTTTGGCCAACCTCTGGGCATCAGATGAAAGCTGGCGTTTGGGGCTATAAGGCCGAGCTGGGATCTGGCTTCTGACCACTGTAGTTTTGGAGAAATCCAACAAAATTTGGAAAATTTCAGGTTGGGTGGTCAGGGTGGGCCAGGGCGAGTGGCCGCAAAGAGAGGCCATTTTGCAGGGGAAAAAGAAGTCATGTGGCCAGCCTCTGGGCATCAGATGAAAGCTGGCCTTTGGGGCTATAAGGCCGAGCTGGCATCTAGCTTCTGACCACTGTAGTTTTGGAGAAATCCAGCAAAATTTGGCAATTTTTAGGTTGGGCGGTCAGGGTGGGCCAGGGCGAGTGGCCGCAAAGAGAGGCCATTTTGCAGGGGAAAAAGAAGTCCTTTGGCCAACCTCTGGGCATCAGGTGAAAGCTGGCCTTTGGGGCTATAAGGCCGAGCTGGCATCTAGCTTCTGACCACTGTAGTTTTGGAGAAATCCAGCAAAATTTGGCAATTTTTAGGTTGGGCGGTCAGGGTGGGCCAGGGCGAGTGGCCGCAAAGAGAGGCCATTTTGCAGGGGAAAAAGAAGTCCTTTGGCCAACCTCTGGGCATCAGGTGAAAGCTGGCCTTTGGGGCTATAAGGCCGAGCTGGCATCTAGCTTCTGACCACTGTAGTTTTGGAGAAATCCAGCAAGATTTGGCAATTTTTAGGTTGGGCGGTCAGGGGTGGGCCAGGGCGAGTGGCCGCAAAGAGAGGCCATTTTGCAGGGGAAAAAGAAGTCCTTTGGCCAACCTCTGGGCATCAGGTGAAAGCTGGCCTTTGGGGCTATAAGGCCGAGCTGGCATCTAGCTTCTGACCACTGTAGTTTTGGAGAAATCCAGCAAAATTTGGCAATTTTTAGGTTGGGTGGTCAGGGTGGGCCAGGGAGAGTGGCCGCAAAGAGAGGCCATTTTGCAGGGGAAAAAGAAGTCCTTTGGCCAACCTCTGGGCATCAGGTGAAAGCTGGCCTTTGGGGCTATAAGGCCGAGCTGGCATCTAGCTTCTGACCACTGTAGTTTTGGAGAAATCCAGCAAAATTTGGCAATTTTTAGGTTGGGCGGTCAGGGTGGGCCAGGGGCGAGTGGCCGCAAAGAGAGGCCATTTTGCAGGGGAAAAAGAAGTCATTTGGCCAACCTCTGGGCATCAGGTGAAAGCTGGCCTTTGGGGCTATAAGGCCGAGCTGGCATCTAGCTTCTGACCACTGTAGTTTTGGAGAAATCCAGCAAAATTTGGCAATTTTTAGGTTGGGCGGTCAGGGTGGGCCAGGGCGAGTGGCCGCAAAGAGAGGCCATTTTGCAGGGGAAAAAGAAGTCCTTTGGCCAACCTCTGGGCATCAGGTGAAAGCTGGCCTTTGGGGCTATAAGGCCGAGCTGGGATCTGGCTTCTGACCACTGTAGTTTTGGAGAAATCCAGCAAAATGTGGCAATTTTTAGGTTGGGCGGTCAGGGTGGGCCAGGGCGAGTGGCCGCAAAGAGAGGCCATTTTGCAGGGGAAAAAGAAGTCCTTTGGCCAACCTCTGGGCATCAGGTGAAAGCTGGCGTTTGGGGCTATAAGGCCGAGCTGGCATCTAGCTTCTGACCACTGTAGTTTTGGAGAAATCCAGCAAAATTTGGCAATTTTTAGGTTGGGCGGGTCAGGGTGGGCCAGGGCGAGTGGCCGCAAAGAGAGGCCATTTTGCAGGGGAAAAAGAAGTCCTTTGGCCAACCTCTGGGCATCAGGTGAAAGCTGGCCTTTGGGGCTATAAGGCCGAGCTGGCATCTAGCTTCTGACCACTGTAGTTTTGGAGAAATCCAGCAAAATTTGGCAATTTTTAGGTTGGGCGGTCAGGGTGGGCCAGGCGAATGGCCGCAAAGAGAGGCCATTTTGCAGGGGAAAAAGAAGTCCTTTGGCCAACCTCTGGGCATCAGGTGAAAGCTGGCCTTTGGGGCTATAAGGCCGAGCTGGCATCTAGCTTCTGACCACTGTAGTTTTGGAGAAATCCAGCAAAATTTGGCAATTTTTAGGTTGGGTGGTCAGGGTGGGCCAGGGCGAGTGGCCGCAAAGAGAGGCCATTTTGCAGGGGAAAAAGAAGTCCTTTGGCCAACCTCTGGGCATCAGATGAAAGCTGGCGTTTGGGGCTATAAGGCCGAGCTGGGATCTGGCTTCTGACCACTGTAGTTTTGGAGAAATCCAACAAAATTTGGAAAATTTCAGGTTGGGTGGTCAGGGTGGGCCAGGGAGAGTGGCCGCAAAGAGAGGCCATTTTGCAGGGGAAAAAGAAGTCCTTTGGCCAACCTCTGGGCATCAGGTGAAAGCTGGCCTTTGGGGCTATAAGGCCGAGCTGGCATCTAGCTTCTGACCACTGTAGTTTTGGAGAAATCCAGCAAAATTTGGCAATTTTTAGGTTGGGGCGGTCAGGGTGGGCCAGGGCGAGTGGCCGCAAAGAGAGGCCATTTTGCAGGGGAAAAAGAAGTCCTTTGGCCAACCTCTGGGCATCAGGTGAAAGCTGGCCTTTGGGGCTATAAGGCCGAGCTGGCATCTAGCTTCTGACCACTGTAGTTTTGGAGAAATCCAGCAAAATTTGGCAATTTTTAGGTTGGGCGGTCAGGGTGGGCCAGGGCGAGTGGCCGCAAAGAGAGGCCATTTTTGCAGGGGATAAAGAAGTCCTTTGGCCAACCTCTGGGCATCAGGTGAAAGCTGGCCTTTGGGGCTATAAGGCCGAGCTGGCATCTAGCTTCTGACCACTGTAGTTTTGGAGAAATCCAGCAAAATTTGGCAATTTTTAGGTTGGGTGGTCAGGGTGGGCCAGGGCGAGTGGCCGCAAAGAGAGGCCATTTTGCAGGGGAAAAAGAAGTCCTTTGGCCAACCTCTGGGCATCAGGTGAAAGCTGGCCTTTGGGGCTATAAGGCCGAGCTGGCATCTAGCTTCTGACCACTGTAGTTTTGGAGAAATCCAGCAAAATTTGGCAATTTTTAGGTTGGGCGGTCAGGGTGGGCCAGGGCGAGTGGCCGCAAAGAGAGGCCATTTTGCAGGGGAAAAAGAAGTCATGTGGCCAACCTCTGGGCATCAGGTGAAAGCTGGCCTTTGGGGCTATAAGGCCGAGCTGGCATCTAGCTTCTGACCACTGTAGTTTTGGAGAAATCCAGCAAAATTTGGCAATTTTTAGCTTGGGCGGTCAG
The DNA here is from genome assembly GCF_036417665.1 of Passer domesticus. Lineage (NCBI taxonomy): Eukaryota > Metazoa > Chordata > Aves > Passeriformes > Passeridae > Passer > Passer domesticus. The sequence continues at coordinate 20,963 of NW_026990045.1, read as the reverse complement.
GGTGGGCCAGGGCGAGTGGCCGCAAAGAGAGGCCATTTTGCAGGGGAAAAAGAAGTCCTTTGGCCAACCTCTGGGCATCAGGTGAAAGCTGGCCTTTGGGGCTATAAGGCCGAGCTGGCATCTAGCTTCTGACCACTGTAGTTTTGGAGAAATCCAGCAAAATTTGGCAATTTTTAGGTTGGGCGGTCAGGGTGGGCCAGGGCGAGTGGCCGCAAAGAGAGGCCATTTTGCAGGGGAAAAAGAAGTCCTTTGGCCAACCTCTGGGCATCAGGTGAAAGCTGGCCTTTGGGGCTATAAGGCCGAGCTGGCATCTGGCTTCTGACCACTGTAGTTTTGGAGAAATCCAGCAAAATTTGGCAATTTTTAGGTTGGGCGGTCAGGGTGGGCCAGGGCGAGTGGCCGCAAAGAGAGGCCATTTTGCAGGGGAAAAAGAAGTCCTTTGGCCAACCTCTGGGCATCAGGTGAAAGCTGGCCTTTGGGGCTATAAGGCCGAGCTGGCATCTAGCTTCTGACCACTGTAGTTTTGGAGAAATCCAGCAAAATTTGGCAATTTTTAGGTTGGGCGGTCAGGGTGGGCCAGGGCGAGTGGCCGCAAAGAGAGGCCATTTTGCAGGGGAAAAAGAAGTCCTTTGGCCAACCTCTGGGCATCAGGTGAAAGCTGGCCTTTGGGGCTATAAGGCCGAGCTGGCATCTAGCTTCTGACCACTGTAGTTTTGGAGAAATCCAGCAAAATTTGGCAATTTTTAGGTTGGGCGGTCAGGTGGGCCAGGGCGAATGGCCGCAAAGAGAGGCCATTTTGCAGGGGAAAAAGAAGTCCTTTGGCCAACCTCTGGGCATCAGGTGAAAGCTGGCCTTTGGGGCTATAAGGCCGAGCTGGCATCTAGCTTCTGACCACTGTAGTTTTGGAGAAATCCAGCAAAATTTTGGCAATTTTTAGGTTGGGGCGGTCAGGGTGGGCCAGGGCGAGTGGCCGCAAAGAGAGGCCATTTTGCAGGGGAAAAAGAAGTCCTTTGGCCAACCTCTGGGCATCAGATGAAAGCTGGCGTTTGGGGCTATAAGGCCGAGCTGGGATCTGGCTTCTGACCACTGTAGTTTTGGAGAAATCCAACAAAATTTGGAAAATTTCAGGTTGGGTGGTCAGGGTGGGCCAGGGAGAGTGGCCGCAAAGAGAGGCCATTTTGCAGGGGAAAAAGAAGTCCTTTGGCCAACCTCTGGGCATCAGGTGAAAGCTGGCCTTTGGGGCTATAAGGCCGAGCTGGGATCTAGCTTCTGACCACTGTAGTTTTGGAGAAATCCAGCAAAATTTGGCAATTTTTAGCTTGGGCGGTCAGGGTGGGCCAGGGCGAGTGGCCGCAAAGAGAGGCCATTTTGCAGGGGAAAAAGAAGTCCTTTGGCCAACCTCTGGGCATCAGGTGAAAGCTGGCCTTTGGGGCTATAAGGCCGAGCTGGCATCTAGCTTCTGACCACTGTAGTTTTGGAGAAATCCAGCAAATTTGGCAATTTTTAGGTTGGGTGGTCAGGGTGGGCCAGGGCGAGTGGCCGCAAAGAGAGGCCATTTTGCAGGGGAAAAAGAAGTCCTTTGGCCAACCTCTGGGCATCAGGTGAAAGCTGGCCTTTGGGGCTATAAGGCCGAGCTGGCATCTAGCTTCTGACCACTGTAGTTTTGGAGAAATCCAGCAAAATTTGGCAATTTTTAGGTTGGGTGGTCAGGGTGGGCCAGGGCGAGTGGCCGCAAAGAGAGGCCATTTTGCAGGGGAAAAAGAAGTCCTTTGGCCAACCTCTGGGCATCAGATGAAAGCTGGCGTTTGGGGCTATAAGGCCGAGCTGGCATCTAGCTTCTGACCACTGTAGTTTTGGAGAAATCCAGCAAGATTTGGCAATTTTTAGGTTGGGCGGTCAGGGTGGGCCAGGGCGAGTGGCCGCAAAGAGAGGGCCATTTTGCAGGGGAAAAAGAAGTCCTTTGGCCAACCTCTGGGCATCAGGTGAAAGCTGGCCTTTGGGGCTATAAGGCCGAGCTGGCATCTAGCTTCTGACCACTGTAGTTTTGGAGAAATCCAGCAAAATGTGGCAATTTTTAGCTTGGGCGGTCAGGGTGGGCCAGGGCGAGTGGCCGCAAAGAGAGGCCATTTTGCAGGGGAAAAAGAAGTCCTTTGGCCAGCCTCTGGGCATCAGATGAAAGCTGGCCTTTGGGGCTATAAGGCCGAGCTGGGATCTAGCTTCTGACCACTGTAGTTTTGGAGAAATCCAGCAAAATTTGGAAATTTTTAGGTTGGGTGGTCAGGGTGGGCCAGGGCGAGTGGCCGCAAAGAGAGGCCATTTTGCAGGGGAAAAAGAAGTCATTTGGCCAGCCTCTGGGCATCAGATGAAATCTGGCGTTTGGGGCTATAAGGCCGAGCTGGCATCTAGCCTCTGACCACTATAGTTTTGGAGAAATCCAGCAAAATTTGGCAATTTTTAGTTGGGCGGTCAGGGTGGGCCAGGGCGAGTGGCCGCAAAGAGAGGCCATTTTGCAGGGGAAAAAGAAGTCATTTTGGCCAGCCTCTGGGCATCAGATGAAAGCTGGCCGTTTGGGGCTATAAGGCCGAGCTGGCATCTAGCTTCTGACCACTGTAGTTTTGGAGAAATCCAGCAAAATTTGGCAATTTTTAGGTTGGGCGGTCAGGGTGGGCCAGGGCGAGTGGCCGCAAAGAGAGGCCATTTTGCAGGGGAAAAAGAAGTCCATTTGGCCAGACCTCTGGGCATCAGGTGAAAGCTGGCCTTTGGGGCTATAAGGCCGAGCTGGCATCTAGCTTCTGACCACTGTAGTTTTGGAGAAATCCAGCAAAATTGGCAATTTTTAGGTTGGGCGGGTCAGGGTGGGCCAGGGCGAGTGGCCGCAAAGAGAGGCCATTTTGCAGGGGAAAAAGAAGTCCTTTGGCCAACCTCTGGGCATCAGGTGAAAGCTGGCCTTTGGGGCTATAAGGCCGAGCTGGCATCTAGCTTCTGACCACTGTAGTTTTGGAGAAATCCAGCAAAATTTGGCAATTTTTAGGTTGGGTGGTCAGGGTGGGCCAGGGAGAGTGGCCGCAAAGAGAGGCCATTTTGCAGGGGAAAAAGAAGTCCTTTGGCCAACCTCTGGGCATCAGGTGAAAGCTGGCCTTTGGGGCTATAAGGCCGAGCTGGCATCTAGCTTCTGACCACTGTAGTTTTGGAGAAATCCAGCAAAATTTGGCAATTTTTAGGTTGGGCGGTCAGGGTGGGCCAGGGCGAGTGGCCGCAAAGAGAGGCCATTTTGCAGGGGGAAAAAGAAGTCATGTGGCCAACCTCTGGGCATCAGGTGGAAAGCTGGCCTTTGGGGCTATAAGGCCGAGCTGGCATCTAGCTTCTGACCACTGTAGTTTTGGAGAAATCCAGCAAAATTTGGCAATTTTTAGGTTGGGTCGGTCAGGGTGGGCCAGGGCGAGTGGCCGCAAAGAGAGGCCATTTTTGCAGGGGAAAAAGAAGTCCTTTGGCCAACCTCTGGGCATCAGGTGAAAGCTGGCCTTTGGGGCTATAAGGCCGAGCTGGCATCCTAGCCTCTGACCACTGTAGTTTTGGAGAAATCCAGCAAAATTTGGCAATTTTTAGGTTGGGCGGTCCAGGGTGGGCCAGGGCGAGTGGCCGCAAAGAGAGGCCATTTTGCAGGGGAAAAAGAAGTCATTTGGCCAACCTCTGGGCATCAGGTGAAAGCTGGCCTTTGGGGCTATAAGGCCGAGCTGGCATCTAGCTTCTGACCACTGTAAGTTTTGGAGAAATCCAGCAAAATTTGGCAATTTTTAGGTTGGGCGGTCAGGGTGGGCCAGGGCGAGTGGCCGCAAAGAGAGGCCATTTTGCAGGGGAAAAAGAAGTCCTTTGGCCAACCTCTGGGCATCAGGTGAAAGCTGGCCTTTGGGGCTATAAGGCCGAGCTGGGATCTGGCTTCTGACCACTGTAGTTTTGGAGAAATCCAGCAAAATTTGGCAATTTTTAGGTTGGCGGTCAGGTGGGCCAGGGCGAGTGGCCGCAAAGAGAGGCCATTTTGCAGGGGAAAAAGAAGTCCTTTGGCCAACCTCTGGGCATCAGGTGAAAGCTGGCCTTTGGGGCTATAAGGCCGAGCTGGCATCTAGCTTCTGACCACTGTAGTTTTGGAGAAATCCAGCAAAATTTGGCAATTTTTAGGTTGGGCGGTCAGGGTGGGCCAGGGCGAGTGGCCGCAAAGAGAGGCATTTTGCAGGGGAAAAAGAAGTCCTTTGGCCAACCTCTGGGCATCAGGTGAAAGCTGGCCTTTGGGGCTATAAGGCCGAGCTGGCATCTAGCTTCTGACCACTGTAGTTTTGGAGAAATCCAGCAAAATTTGGCAATTTTTAGGCTTGGGCGGTCAGGGTGGGCCAGGGCGAATGGCCGCAAAGAGAGGCCATTTTGCAGGGGAAAAAGAAGTCCTTTGGCCAACCTCTGGGCATCAGGTGAAAGCTGGCCTTTGGGGCTATAAGGCCGAGCTGGCATCTAGCTTCTGACCACTGTAGTTTTGGAGAAATCCAGCAAAATTTGGCAATTTTTAGGTTGGGCGGTCAGGGTGGGCCAGGGCGAGTGGCCGCAAAGAGAGGCCATTTTGCAGGGGAAAAAAGAAGTCCTTTGGCCAACCTCTGGGCATCAGATGGAAAGCTGGCGTTTGGGGCTATAAGGCCGAGCTGGGATCTGGCTTCTGACCACTGTAGTTTTGGAGAAATCCAACAAAATTTGGAAAATTTCAGGTTGGGTGGTCAGGGTGGGCCAGGGAGAGTGGCCGCAAAGAGAGGCCATTTTGCAGGGGAAAAAGAAGTCCTTTGGCCAACCTCTGGGCATCAGGTGAAAGCTGGCCTTTGGGGCTATAAGGCCGAGCTGGCATCTAGCTTCTGACCACTGTAGTTTTGCAGAAATCCAGCAAAATTTGGCAATTTTTAGGTTGGGCGGTCAGGGTGGGCCAGGGCGAGTGGCCGCAAAGAGAGGCCATTTTGCAGGGGAAAAAGAAGTCCTTTGGCCAACCTCTGGGCATCAGGTGAAAGCTGGCCTTTGGGGCTAGAAGGCCGAGCTGGCATCTAGCTTCTGACCACTGTAGTTTTGGAGAAATCCAGCAAAATTTGGCAATTTTTAGGTGGGCGGTCAGGGTGGGCCAGGGCGAGTGGCCGCAAAGAGAGGCCATTTTGCAGGGGAAAAAGAAGTCCTTTGGCCAACCTCTGGGCATCAGGTGAAAGCTGGCCTTTGGGGCTATAAGGCCGAGCTGGCATCTAGCTTCTGACCACTGTAGTTTTGGAGAAATCCAGCAAAATTTGGCAATTTTTAGGTTGGGCGGTCAGGGTGGGCCAGGGCGAGTGGCCGCAAAGAGAGGCCATTTTGCAGGGGATAAAGAAGTCCTTTGGCCAACCTCTGGGCATCAGGTGAAAGCTGGCCTTTGGGGCTATAAGGCCGAGCTGGCATCTAGCTTCTGACCACTGTAGTTTTGGAGAAATCCAGCAAAATTTGGCAATTTTTAGGTTGGGTGGTCAGGGTGGGCCAGGGCGAGTGGCCGCAAAGAGAGGCCATTTTGCAGGGGAAAAAGAAGTCCTTTGGCCAACCTCTGGGCATCAGGTGAAAGCTGGCCTTTGGGGCTATAAGGCCGAGCTGGCATCTAGCTTCTGACCACTGTAGTTTTGGAGAAATCCAGCAAAATTGGCAATTTTTAGGTTGGGCGGTCAGGGTGGGCCAGGGCGAGTGGCCGCAAAGAGAGGCCATTTTGCAGGGGAAAAAGAAGTCATGTGGCCAACCTCTGGGCATCAGGTGAAAGCTGGCCTTTGGGGCTATAAGGCCGAGCTGGCATCTAGCTTCTGACCACTGTAGTTTTGGAGAAATCCAGCAAAATTTGGCAATTTTTAGGTTGGGCGGTCAGGGTGGGCCAGGGCGAGTGGCCGCAAAGAGAGGCCATTTTGCAGGGGAAAAAGAAGTCCTTTGGCCAACCTCTGGGCATCAGGTGAAAGCTGGCCTTTGGGGCTATAAGGCCGAGCTGGCATCTAGCTTCTGACCACTGTAGTTTTGGAGAAATCCAGCAAAATTTGGCAATTTTTAGGTTGGGCGGTCAGGGTGGGCCAGGGCGAGTGGCCGCAAAGAGAGGCCATTTTGCAGGGGAAAAAGAAGTCATGTGGCCAACCTCTGGGCATCAGGTGAAAGCTGGCCTTTGGGGTTATAAGGCCGAGCTGGCATCTAGCTTCTGACCACTGTAGTTTTGGAGAAATCCAGCAAAATTTGGCAATTTTTAGGTTGGGCGGTCAGGGTGGGCCAGGGCGAGTGGCCGCAAAGAGAGGCCATTTTTGCAGGGGAAAAAGAAGTCATTTGGCCAACCTCTGGGCATCAGGTGAAAGCTGGCCTTTGGGGGCTATAAGGCCGAGCTGGCATCTAGCTTCTGACCACTGTAGTTTTGGAGAAATCCCAGCAAAATTTGGCAATTTTTAGGTTGGGCGGTCAGGGTGGGCCAGGGCGAGTGGCCGCAAAGAGAGGTCATTTTGCAGGGGAAAAAGAAGTCCTTTGGCCAACCTCTGGGCATCAGGTGAAAGCTGGCCTTTGGGGCTATAAGGCCGAGCTGGGATCTGGCTTCTGACCACTGTAGTTTTGGAGAAATCCAGCCAAAATTTGGCAATTTTTAGGTTGGGGCGGTCAGGGTGGGCCAGGGCGAGTGGCCGCAAAGAGAGGCCATTTTGCAGGGGAAAAGAAGTCCTTTGGCCAACCTCTGGGCATCAGGTGAAAGCTGGCCTTTGGGGCTATAAGGCCGAGCTGGCATCTAGCTTCTGACCACTGTAGTTTTGGAGAAATCCAGCAAAATTTGGCAATTTTTAGGTTGGGCGGTCAGGGTGGGCCAGGGCGAGTGGCCGCAAAGAGAGGCCCATTTTGCAGGGGAAAAAGAAGTCCTTTGGCCAACCTCTGGGCATCAGGTGAAAGCTGGCCTTTTGGGGCTATAAGGCCCCCGAGCTGGCATCTAGCTTCTGACCACTGTAGTTTTGGAGAAATCCAGCAAAATTTGGCAATTTTTAGGTTGGGCGGTCAGGGTGGGCCAGGGCGAATGGCCGCAAAGAGAGGCCATTTTGCAGGGGAAAAAGAAGTCCTTTGGCCAACCTCTGGGCATCAGGTGAAAGCTGGCCTTTGGGGCTATAAGGCCGAGCTGGCATCTAGCTTCTGACCACTGTAGTTTTGGAGAAATCCAACAAAATTTGGCAATTTTTAGGTTGGGCGGTCAGGGTGGGCCAGGGCGAGTGGCCGCAAAGAGAGGCCATTTTGCAGGGGAAAAAGAAGTCCTTTGGCCAACCTCTGGGCATCAGATGAAAGCTGGCCTTTGGGGCTATAAGGCCGAGCTGGGATCTGGCTTCTGACCACTGTAGTTTTGGAGAAATCCAACAAAATTTGGAAATTTTCAGGTTGGGTGGTCAGGGTGGGCCAGGGAGAGTGGCCGCAAAGAGAGGCCATTTTGCAGGGGAAAAAGAAGTCCTTTGGCCAACCTCTGGGCATCAGGTGAAAGCTGGCCTTTGGGGCTATAAGGCCGAGCTGGCATCTAGCTTCTGACCACTGTAGTTTTGGAGAAATCCAGCAAAATTTGGCAATTTTTAGGTTGGGCGGTCAGGGTGGGCCAGGGCGAGTGGCCGCAAAGAGAGGCCATTTTGCAGGGGAAAAAGAAGTCCTTTGGCCAACCTCTGGCATCAGGTGAAAGCTGGCCTTTGGGGCTATAAGGCCGAGCTGGCATCTAGCTTCTGACCACTGTAGTTTTGGAGAAATCCAGCAAAATTTGGCAATTTTTAGGTTGGGCGGTCAGGGTGGGCCAGGGCGAGTGGCCGCAAAGAGAGGCCATTTTGCAGGGGAAAAAGAAGTCCTTTGGCCAACCTCTGGGCATCAGGTGAAAGCTGGCCCTTTGGGGCTATAAGGCCGAGCTGGCATCTAGCTTCTGACCACTGTAGTTTTGGAGAAATCCAGCAAAATTTGGCAATTTTTAGGTTGGGCGGTCAGGGTGGGCCAGGGCGAGTGGCCGCAAAGAGAGGCCATTTTGCAGGGGATAAAGAAGTCCTTTGGCCAACCTCTGGGCATCAGGTGAAAGCTGGCCTTTGGGGCTATAAGGCCGAGCTGGCATCTAGCTTCTGACCACTGTAGTTTTGGAGAAATCCAGACAAAATTTGGCAATTTTTAGGTTGGGCGGTCAGGGTGGGCCAGGGCGAGTGGCCGCAAAGAGAGGCCATTTTGCAGGGGAAAAAGAAGTCCTTTGGCCAACCACTGGGCATCAGGTGAAAGCTGGCCTTTGGGGCTATAAGGCCGAGCTGGCATCTAGCTTCTGACCAACTGTAGTTTTGGAGAAATCCAGCAAAATTTGGCAATTTTTAGTTGGGCGGTCAGGGTGGGCCAGGGCGAGTGGCCGCAAAGAGAGGCCATTTTGCAGGGGAAAAAGAAGTCCTTTGGCCAACCTCTGGGCATCAGGATGAAAGCTGGCGTTTGGGGCTATAAGGCCGAGCTGGGATCTGCTTCTGACCACTGTAGTTTTGGAGAAATCCAACAAAATTTGGCAAATTTCAGGTTGGGCGGTCAGGGTGGCCAGGGCGAGTGGCCGCAAAGAGAGGCCATTTTGCAGGGGAAAAAGAAGTCATGTGGCCAACCTCTGGGCATCAGGTGAAAGCTGGCCTTTGGGGCTATAAGGCCGAGCTGGGATCTGGCTTCTGACCACTGTAGTTTTGGAGAAATCCAGCAAAATGTGGCAATTTTTCAGGTTGGGCGGTCAGGGTGGGCCAGGGCGAGTGGCCGCAAAGAGAGGCCATTTTGCAGGGGAAAAAGAAGTCCTTTGGCCAGCCTCTGGGCATCAGGTGAAAGCTGGCCTTTGGGGCTATAAGGCCGAGCTGGCATCTAGCTTCTGACCACTGTAGTTTTGGAGAAATCCAGCAAAATTTGGCAATTTTTAGGTTGGGCGGTCAGGGTGGGCCAGGGCGAGTGGCCGCAAAGAGAGGCCATTTTGCAGGGGAAAAAGAAGTCCTTTGGCCAACCTCTGGGCATCAGGTGAAGCTGGCCTTTGGGGCTATAAGGCCGAGCTGGCATCTAGCTTCTGACCACTGTAGTTTTGGAGAAATCCAGCAAAATTGGCAATTTTAGGTTGGGCGGTCAGGGTGGGCCAGGGCGAGTGGCCGCAAAGAGAGGCCATTTTGCAGGGGAAAAAGAAGTCCTTTGGCCAACCTCTGGGCATCAGGTGAAAGCTGGCCTTTGGGGCTATAAGGCCGAGCTGGCATCTAGCTTCTGACCACTGTAGTTTTGGAGAAATCCAGCAAAATTTGGCAATTTTTAGGTTGGGCGGTCAGGGTGGGCCAGGGCGAGTGGCCGCAAAGAGAGGCCATTTTGCAGGGGAAAAAGAAGTCCTTTGGCCAACCTCTGGGGCATCAGGTGAAAGCTGGCCTTTGGGGCTATAAGGCCGAGCTGGCATCTAGCTTCTGACCACTGTAGTTTTGAGAAATCCAGCAAAATTTGGCAATTTTTTAGGTTGGGCGGTCAGGGTGGGCCAGGGCGAGTGGCCGCAAAGAGAGGCCATTTTGCAGGGGAAAAAGAAGTCCTTTGGCCAACCTCTGGGCATCAGGTGAAAGCTGGCCTTTGGGGCTATAAGGCCGAGCTGGCATCTAGCTTCTGACCACTGTAGTTTTGGAGAAATCCAGCAAAATTTGGCAATTTTTAGGTTGGGCGGTCAGGGTGGGCCAGGGCGAGTGGCCGCAAAGAGAGGCCATTTTGCAGGGGAAAAAGAAGTCCTTTGGCCAACCTCTGGGCATCAGGTGAAAGCTGGCCTTTGGGGCTATAAGGCCGAGCTGGCATCTAGCTTCTGACCACTGTAGTTTTGGAGAAATCCAACAAAATTTGGAAAATTACAGGTTGGGTGGTCAGGGTGGGCCAGGGCGAGTGGCCGCAAAGAGAGGCCATTTTGCAGGGGAAAAAGAAGTCCTTTGGCCAACCTCTGGGCATCAGGTGAAAGCTGGCCTTTGGGGCTATAAGGCCGAGCTGGCATCTAGCTTCTGACCACTGTAGTTTTGGAGAAATCCAGCAAAATTTGGCAATTTTTAGGTTGGGCGGTCAGGGTGGGCCAGGGCGAGTGGCCGCAAAGAGAGGCCATTTTGCAGGGGAAAAAGAAGTCCTTTGGCCAACCTCTGGGCATCAGGTGAAAGCTGGCCCTTTGGGGCTATAAGGCCGAGCTGGCATCTAGCTTCTGACCACTGTAGTTTTGGAGAAATCCAGCAAAATTTGCAATTTTTAGGTTGGGCGGTCAGGGTGGGCCAGGGCGAGTGGCCGCAAAGAGAGGCCATTTTGCAGGGGAAAAAGAAGTCCTTGGCCAACCTCTGGGCATCAGGTGAAAGCTGGCCTTTGGGGCTATAAGGCCGAGCTGGCATCTAGCTTCTGACCACTGTAGTTTTGGAGAAATCCAGCAAAATTTGGCAATTTTAGGTTGGGCGGTCAGGGTGGGCCAGGGCGAGTGGCCGCAAAGAGAGGCCATTTTGCAGGGGAAAAAGAAGTCCTTTGGCCAACCTCTGGGCATCAGGTGAAGCTGGCCTTTGGGGCTATAAGGCCGAGCTGGCATCTAGCTTCTGACCACTGTAGTTTTGGAGAAATCCAGCAAAATTTGGCAATTTTTAGGTTGGGCGGTCAGGGTGGGCCAGGGCGAGTGGCCGCAAAGAGAGGCCATTTTGCAGGGGAAAAAGAAGTCCTTTGGCCAACCTCTGGGCATCAGGTGAAAGCTGGCCTTTGGGGCTATAAGGCCGAGCTGGCATCTAGCTTCTGACCACTGTAGTTTTGGAGAAATCCAGCAAAATTTGGCAATTTTTAGGTTGGGCGGTCAGGGTGGGCCAGGGCGAGTGGCCGCAAAGAGAGGCCATTTTGCAGGGGAAAAAGAAGTCCTTTGGCCAACCTCTGGGCATCAGGTGAAAGCTGGCCTTTGGGGCTATAAGGCCGAGCTGGGCATCTAGCTTCTGACCACTGTAGTTTTGGAGGAAATCCAGCAAAATTTGGCAATTTTTAGGTTGGGCGGTCAGGGTGGGCCAGGGCGAGTGGCCGCAAAGAGAGGCCATTTTGCAGGGGAAAAAGAAGTCCTTTGGCCAACCTCTGGGCATCAGGTGAAAGCTGGCCTTTGGGGCTATAAGGCCGAGCTGGCATCTAGCTTCTGACCACTGTAGTTTTGGAGAAATCCAGCAAAATTTGGAAAATTTCAGGTTGGGTGGTCAGGGTGGGCCAGGGCGAGTGGCCGCAAAGAGAGGCCATTTTGCAGGGGAAAAAGAAGTCCTTTGGCCAACCTCTGGGCATCAGGTGAAAGCTGGCCTTTGGGGCTATAAGGCCGAGCTGGCATCTAGCTTCTGACCACTGTAGTTTTGGAGAAATCCAGCAAAATTTGGCAATTTTTAGGTTGGGCGGTCAGGGTGGGCCAGGGCGAGTGGCCGCAAAGAGAGGCCATTTTGCAGGGGAAAAAGAAGTCCTTTGGCCAACCTCTGGGCATCAGGTGAAAGCTGGCCTTTGGGGCTATAAGGCCGAGCTGGCATCTAGCTTCTGACCACTGTAGTTTTGGAGAAATCCAGCAAAATTTGGCAATTTTTAGGTTGGGCGGTCAGGGTGGGCCAGGGCGAGTGGCCGCAAAGAGAGGCCATTTTGCAGGGGAAAAAGAAGTCCTTTGGCCAACCTCTGGGCATCAGGTGAAAGCTGGCCTTTGGGGCTATAAGGCCGAGCTGGCATCTAGCTTCTGACCACTGTAGTTTTGGAGAAATCCAGCAAAATTTGGCAAATTTTCAGGTTGGGCGGTCAGGGTGGGCCAGGGCGAGTGGCCGCAAAGAGAGGCCATTTTGCAGGGGAAAAAGAAGTCCTTTGGCCAACCTCTGGGCATCAGGTGAAAGCTGGCCTTTGGGGCTATAAGGCCGAGCTGGCATCTAGCTTCTGACCACTGTAGTTTTGGAGAAATCCAGACAAAATTTGGAAAATTTTCAGGTTGGGTGGTCAGGGTGGGCCAGGGCGAGTGGCCGCAAAGAGAGGCCATTTTGCAGGGGAAAAAGAAGTCCTTTGGCCAACCTCTGGGCATCAGGTGAAAGCTGGCCTTTGGGGCTATAAGGCCGAGCTGGCATCTAGCTTCTGACCACTGTAGTTTTGGAGAAATCCAGCAAAATTTGGCAATTTTTAGGTTGGGCGGTCAGGGTGGGCCAGGGCGAGTGGCCGCAAAGAGAGGCCATTTTGCAGGGGAAAAAGAAGTCCTTTGGCCAACCTCTGGGCATCAGGTGAAAGCTGGCCTTTGGGGCTATAAGGCCGAGCTGGCATCTAGCTTCTGACCACTGTAGTTTTGGAGAAATCCAGCAAAATTTGGCAATTTTTAGGTTGGGGCGGTCAGGGTGGGCCAGGGCGAGTGGCCGCAAAGAGAGGCCATTTTGCAGGGGAAAAAGAAGTCCTTTGGCCAACCTCTGGGCATCAGGTGAAAGGCTGGCCTTTGGGGCTATAAGGCCGAGCTGGCATCTAGCTTCTGACCACTGTAGTTTTGGAGAAATCCAGCAAAATTTGGCAATTTTTAGGTTGGGCGGTCAGGGTGGGCCAGGGCGAGTGGCCGCAAAGAGAGGCCATTTTGCAGGGGAAAAAGAAGTCCTTTGGCCAACCTCTGGGCATCAGGTGAAAGCTGGCCTTTGGGGCTATAAGGCCGAGCTGGCATCTAGCTTCTGACCACTGTAGTTTTGGAGAAATCCAGCAAAATTTGGCAATTTTTAGGTTGGGCGGTCAGGGTGGGCCAGGGCGAGTGGCCGCAAAGAGAGGCCATTTTGCAGGGGAAAAAGAAGTCCTTTGGCCAACCTCTGGGCATCAGGTGAAAGCTGGCCTTTGGGGCTATAAGGCCGAGCTGGCATCTAGCTTCTGACCACTGTAGTTTTGGAGAAATCCAGCAAAATTTGGCAAATTTTCAGGTTGGGCGGTCAGGGTGGGCCAGGGCGAGTGGCCGCAAAGAGAGGCCATTTTGCAGGGGAAAAAGAAGTCCTTTTGGCCAACCTCTGGGCATCAGGTGAAAGCTGGCCTTTGGGGCTATAAGGCCGAGCTGGCATCTAGCTTCTGACCACTGTAGTTTTGGAGAAATCCAGCAAAATTTGGCAATTTTTAGGTTGGGCGGTCAGGGTGGGCCAGGGCGAGTGGCCGCAAAGAGAGGCCATTTTGCAGGGGAAAAAGAAGTCCTTTGGCCAACCTCTGGGCATCAGGTGAAAGCTGGCCTTTGGGGCTATAAGGCCGAGCTGGCATCTAGCTTCTGACCACTGTAGTTTTGGAGAAATCCAGCAAAATTGGCAATTTTTAGGTTGGGCGGTCAGGGGTGGGCCAGGGCGAGTGGCCGCAAAGAGAGGCCATTTTGCAGGGGAAAAAGAAGTCCTTTGGCCAACCTCTGGGCATCAGGTGAAAGCTGGCCTTTGGGGCTATAAGGCCGAGCTGGCATCTAGCTTCTGACCACTGTAGTTTTGGAGAAATCCAGCAAAATTTGGAAATTTTCAGGTTGGGCTGGTCAGGGTGGGCCAGGGCGAGTGGCCGCAAAGAGAGGCCATTTTGCAGGGGAAAAAGAAGTCCTTTGGCCAACCTCTGGGCATCAGGTGAAAGCTGGCCTTTGGGGCTATAAGGCCGAGCTGGCATCTAGCTTCTGACCACTGTAGTTTTGGAGAAATCCAGCAAAATTTGGCAATTTTAGGTTGGGCGGTCAGGGTGGGCCAGGGCGAGTGGCCGCAAAGAGAGGCCATTTTGCAGGGGAAAAAGAAGTCCTTTGGCCAACCTCTGGGCATCAGGTGAAAGCTGGCCTTTGGGGCTATAAGGCCGAGCTGGCATCTAGCTTCTGACCACTGTAGTTTTGGAGAAATCCAGCAAAATTTGGCAATTTTTAGGGTTGGGCGGTCAGGGTGGGCCAGGGCGAGTGGCCGCAAAGAGAGGCCATTTTGCAGGGGAAAAAGAAGTCCTTTGGCCAACCTCTGGGCATCAGGTGAAAGCTGGCCTTTGGGGCTATAAGGCCGAGCTGGCATCTAGCTTCTGACCACTGTAGTTTTGGAGAAATCCAGCAAAATTTGGCAATTTTAGGTTGGGCGGTCAGGGTGGGCCAGGGCGAGTGGCCGCAAAGAGAGGCCATTTTGCAGGGGAAAAAGAAGTCCTTTGGCCAACCTCTGGGCATCAGGTGAAAGCTGGCCTTTGGGGCTATAAGGCCGAGCTGGCATCTAGCTTCTGACCACTGTAGTTTTGGAGAAATCAGCAAAATTTGGCAATTTTTAGGTTGGGCGGTCAGGGTGGGCCAGGGCGAGTGGCCGCAAAGAGAGGCCATTTTGCAGGGGAAAAGAAGTCCTTTGGCCAACCTCTGGGCATCAGGTGAAAGCTGGCCTTTGGGGCTATAAGGCCGAGCTGGCATCTAGCTTCTGACCACTGTAGTTTTGGAGAAATCCAGCAAAAATTTGGCAATTTTTAGGTTGGGCGGTCAGGGTGGGCCAGGGCGAGTGGCCGCAAAGAGAGGCCATTTTGCAGGGGAAAAAGAAGTCCTTTGGCCAACCTCTGGGCATCAGGTGAAAGCTGGCCTTTGGGGCTATAAGGCCGAGCTGGCATCTAGCTTCTGACCACTGTAGTTTTGGAGAAATCCAGCAAAATTTGGCAATTTTTAGGTTGGGCGGTCAGGGTGGGCCAGGGCGAGTGGCCGCAAAGAGAGGCCATTTTGCAGGGGAAAAAGAAGTCCTTTGGCCAACCTCTGGGCATCAGGTGAAAGCTGGCCTTTGGGGCTATAAGGCCGAGCTGGCATCTAGCTTCTGACCACTGTAGTTTTGGAGAAATCCAGCAAAATTTGGCAATTTTTAGGTTGGGCGGTCAGGGTGGGCCAGGGCGAGTGGCCGCAAAGAGAGGCCATTTTGCAGGGGAAAAAGAAGTCCTTTGGCCAACCTCTGGGCATCAGGTGAAAGCTGGCCTTTGGGGCTATAAGGCCGAGCTGGCATCTAGCTTCTGACCACTGTAGTTTTGGAGAAATCCAGCAAAATTTGGCAATTTTTAGGTTGGGCGGTCAGGGTGGGGCCAGGGCGAGTGGCCGCAAAGAGAGGCCATTTTGCAGGGGAAAAAAGAAGTCCTTTGGCCAACCTCTGGGCATCAGGTGAAAGCTGGCCTTTGGGGCTATAAGGCCGAGCTGGCATCTAGCTTCTGACCACTGTAGTTTTGGAGAAATCCAGCAAAATTTGGCAATTTTTAGGTTGGGCGGTCAGGGTGGGCCAGGGCGAGTGGCCGCAAAGAGAGGCCATTTTGCAGGGGAAAAAGAAGTCCTTTGGCCAACCTCTGGGCATCAGGTGAAAGCTGGCCTTTGGGGCTATAAGGCCGAGCTGGCATCTAGCTTCTGACCACTGTAGTTTTGGAGAAATCCAGCAAAATTTGGCAATTTTTCAGGTTGGGCGGTCAGGGTGGGCCAGGGCGAGTGGCCGCAAAGAGAGGCCATTTTGCAGGGGAAAAAGAAGTCCTTTGGCCAACCTCTGGGCATCAGGTGAAAGCTGGCCTTTGGGGCTATAAGGCCGAGCTGGCATCTAGCTTCTGACCACTGTAGTTTTGGAGAAATCCAGCAAAATTTGGCAATTTTTAGGTTGGGCGGTCAGGGTGGGCCAGGGCGAAGTGGCCGCAAAGAGAGGCCATTTTGCAGGGGAAAAAGAAGTCCTTTGGCCAACCTCTGGGCATCAGGTGAAAGCTGGCCTTTGGGGCTATAAGGCCGAGCTGGCATCTAGCTTCTGACCACTGTAGTTTTGGAGAAATCCAGCAAAATTTGGCAATTTTTAGGTTGGGCGGTCAGGGTGGGCCAGGGCGAGTGGCCGCAAAGAGAGGCCATTTTGCAGGGGAAAAAGAAGTCCTTTGGCCAACCTCTGGGCATCAGGTGAAAGCTGGCCTTTGGGGGCTATAAGGCCGAGCTGGCATCTAGCTTCTGACCACTGTAGTTTTGGAGAAATCCAGCAAAATTTGGCAATTTTTAGGTTGGGCGGTCAGGGTGGGCCAGGGCGAGTGGCCGCAAAGAGAGGCCATTTTGCAGGGGAAAAAGAAGTCCTTTGGCCAACCTCTGGGCATCAGGTGAAAGCTGGCCTTTGGGGCTATAAGGCCGAGCTGGCATCTAGCTTCTGACCACTGTAGTTTTGGAGAAATCCAGCAAAATTTGGCAATTTTTAGGTTGGGCGGTCAGGGTGGGCCAGGGCGAGTGGCCGCAAAGAGAGGCCATTTTGCAGGGGAAAAAGAAGTCCTTTGGCCAACCTCTGGGCATCAGGTGAAAGCTGGCCTTTGGGGCTATAAGGCCGAGCTGGCATCTAGCTTCTGACCACTGTAGTTTTGGAGAAATCCAGCAAAATTTGGCAATTTTTAGGTTGGGCGGTCAGGGTGGGCCAGGGCGAGTGGCCGCAAAGAGAGGCCATTTTGCAGGGGAAAAAGAAGTCCTTTGGCCAACCTCTGGGCATCAGGTGAAAGCTGGCCTTTGGGGCTATAAGGCCGAGCTGGCATCTAGCTTCTGACCACTGTAGTTTTGGAGAAATCCAGCAAAATTTGGCAATTTTTAGGTTGGGCGGTCAGGGTGGGCCAGGGCGAGTGGCCGCAAAGAGAGGCCATTTTGCAGGGGAAAAAGAAGTCCTTTGGCCAACCTCTGGGCATCAGGTGAAAGCTGGCCTTTGGGGCTATAAGGCCGAGCTGGCATCTAGCTTCTGACCACTGTAGTTTTGGAGAAATCCAGCAAAATTTGGCAATTTTTAGGTTGGGCGGTCAGGGTGGGCCAGGGCGAGTGGCCGCAAAGAGAGGCCATTTTGCAGGGGAAAAAGAAGTCCTTTGGCCAACCTCTGGGCATCAGGTGAAAGCTGGCCTTTGGGGCTATAAGGCCGAGCTGGCATCTAGCTTCTGACCACTGTAGTTTTGGAGAAATCCAGCAAAATTTGGCAATTTTTAGGTTGGGCGGTCAGGGTGGGCCAGGGCGAGTGGCCGCAAAGAGAGGCCATTTTGCAGGGGAAAAAGAAGTCCTTTGGCCAACCTCTGGGCATCAGGTGAAAGCTGGCCTTTGGGGCTATAAGGCCGAGCTGGCATCTAGCTTCTGACCACTGTAGTTTTGGAGAAATCCAGCAAAATTTGGCAATTTTTAGGTTGGGCGGTCAGGGTGGGCCAGGGCGAGTGGCCGCAAAGAGAGGGCCATTTTGCAGGGGAAAAAGAAGTCCTTTGGCCAACCTCTGGGCATCAGGTGAAAGCTGGCCTTTGGGGCTATAAGGCCGAGCTGGCATCTAGCTTCTGACCACTGTAGTTTTGGAGAAATCCAGCAAAATTTGGCAATTTTTAGGTTGGGCGGTCCAGGGTGGGCCAGGGCGAGTGGCCGCAAAGAGAGGCCATTTTGCAGGGGAAAAAGAAGTCCTTTGGCCAACCTCTGGGCATCAGGTGAAAGCTGGCCTTTGGGGCTATAAGGCCGAGCTGGCATCTAGCTTCTGACCACTGTAGTTTTGGAGAAATCCAGCAAAATTTGGCAATTTTTAGGTTGGGCGGTCAGGGTGGGCCAGGGCGAGTGGCCGCAAAGAGAGGCCATTTTGCAGGGGAAAAAGAAGTCCTTTGGCCAACCTCTGGGCATCAGGTGAAAGCTGGGCCTTTGGGGCTATAAGGCCGAGCTGGCATCTAGCTTCTGACCACTGTAGTTTTGGAGAAATCCAGCAAAATTTGGCAATTTTTAGGTTGGGCGGTCAGGGTGGGCCAGGGCGAGTGGCCGCAAAGAGAGGCCATTTTGCAGGGGAAAAAGAAGTCCCTTTGGCCAACCTCTGGGCATCAGGTGAAAGCTGGCCTTTGGGGCTATAAGGCCGAGCTGGCATCTAGCTTCTGACCACTGTAGTTTTGGAGAAATCCAGCAAAATTTGGCAATTTTTAGCGTTGGGCGGTCCAGGGTGGGCCAGGGCGAGTGGCCGCAAAGAGAGGCCATTTTGCAGGGGAAAAAGAAGTCCTTTGGCCAACCTCTGGGCATCAGGTGAAAGCTGGCCTTTGGGGCTATAAGGCCGAGCTGGCATCTAGCTTCTGACCACTGTAGTTTTGGAGAAATCCAGCAAAATTTGGCAATTTTTAGGTTGGGCGGTCAGGGTGGGCCAGGGCGAGTGGCCGCAAAGAGAGGCCATTTTGCAGGGGAAAAAGAAGTCCTTTGGCCAACCTCTGGGCATCAGGTGAAAGCTGGCCTTTGGGGCTATAAGGCCGAGCTGGCATCTAGCTTCTGACCACTGTAGTTTTGGAGAATCCAGCAAAATTTGGCAATTTTTAGGTTGGGCGGTCAGGGTGGGCCAGGGCGAGTGGCCGCAAAGAGAGGCCATTTTGCAGGGGAAAAAGAAGTCCTTTGGCCAACCTCTGGGCATCAGGTGAAAGCTGGCCTTTGGGGCTATAAGGCCGAGCTGGCATCTAGCTTCTGACCACTGTAGTTTTGGAGAAATCCAGCAAAATTTGGCAATTTTTAGGTTGGGCGGTCAGGGTGGGCCAGGGCGAGTGGCCGCAAAGAGAGGCCATTTTGCAGGGGAAAAAGAAGTCCTTTTGGCCAACCTCTGGGCATCAGGTGAAAGCTGGCCTTTGGGGCTATAAGGCCGAGCTGGCATCTAGCTTCTGACCACTGTAGTTTTGGAGAAATCCAGCAAAATTTGGCAATTTTTAGGTTGGGCGGTCAGGGTGGGCCAGGGCGAGTGGCCGCAAAGAGAGGCCATTTTGCAGGGGAAAAAGAAGTCCTTTGCCAACCTCTGGGCATCAGGTGAAAGCTGGCCTTTGGGGCTATAAGGCCGAGCTGGCATCTAGCTTCTGACCACTGTAGTTTTGGAGAAATCCAGCAAAATTTGGCAATTTTTAGGTTGGGCGGTCAGGGTGGGCCAGGGCGAGTGGCCGCAAAGAGAGGCCATTTTGCAGGGGAAAAAGAAGTCCTTTGGCCAACCTCTGGGCATCAGGTGAAAGCTGGCCTTTGGGGCTATAAGGCCGAGCTGGCATCTAGCTTCTGACCACTGTAGTTTTGGAGAAATCCAGCAAAATTTGGCAATTTTTAGGTTGGGCGGTCAGGGTGGGCCAGGGCGAGTGGCCGCAAAGAGAGGCCATTTTGCAGGGGAAAAAGAAGTCCTTTGGCCAACCTCTGGGCATCAGGTGAAAGCTGGCCTTTGGGGCTATAAGGCCGAGCTGGCATCTAGCTTCTGACCACTGTAGTTTTGGAGAAATCCAGCAAAATTTGGCAATTTTTAGGTTGGGCGGGTCAGGGTGGGCCAGGGCGAGTGGCCGCAAAGAGAGGCCATTTTGCAGGGGAAAAAGAAGTCCTTTGGCCAACCTCTGGGCATCAGGTGAAAGCTGGCCTTTGGGGCTATAAGGCCGAGCTGGCATCTAGCTTCTGACCACTGTAGTTTTGGAGAAATCCAGCAAAATTTGGCAATTTTTAGGTTGGGCGGTCAGGGTGGGCCAGGGCGAGTGGCCGCAAAGAGAGGCCATTTTGCAGGGGAAAAAGAAGTCCTTTGGCCAACCTCTGGGCATCAGGTGAAAGCTGGCCTTTGGGGCTATAAGGCCGAGCTGGCATCTAGCTTCTGACCACTGTAGTTTTGGAGAAATCCAGCAAAATTTGGCAATTTTTAGGTTGGGCGGTCAGGGTGGGCCAGGGCGAGTGGCCGCAAAGAGAGGCCATTTTGCAGGGGAAAAAGAAGTCCCTTTGGCCAACCTCTGGGCATCAGGTGAAAGCTGGCCTTTGGGGCTATAAGGCCGACGCTGGCATCTAGCTTCTGACCACTGTAGTTTTGGAGAAATCCAGCAAAATTTGGCAATTTTTAGGTTGGGCGGTCAGGGTGGGCCAGGGCGAGTGGCCGCAAAGAGAGGCCATTTTGCAGGGGAAAAAGAAGTCCTTTGGCCAACCTCTGGGCATCAGGTGAAAGCTGGCCTTTGGGGCTATAAGGCCGAGCTGGCATCTAGCTTCTGACCACTGTAGTTTTGGAGAAATCCAGCAAAATTTGGCAATTTTCTAGGTTGGGCGGTCAGGGTGGGCCAGGGCGAGTGGCCGCAAAGAGAGGCCATTTTGCAGGGGAAAAAGAAGTCCTTTGGCCAACCTCTGGGCATCAGGTGAAAGCTGGCCTTTGGGGCTATAAGGCCGAGCTGGCATCTAGCTTCTGACCACTGTAGTTTTGGAGAAATCCAGCAAAATTTGGCAATTTTTAGGTTGGGCGGTCAGGGTGGGCCAGGGCGAGTGGCCGCAAAGAGAGGCCATTTTGCAGGGGAAAAAGAAGTCCTTTGGCCAACCTCTGGGCATCAGGTGAAAGCTGGCCTTTGGGGCTAAAGGCCGAGCTGGCATCTAGCTTCTGACCACTGTAGTTTTGGAGAATCCAGCAAAATTGGCAATTTTTAGGTTGGGCGGTCAGGGTGGGCCAGGGCGAGTGGCCGCAAAGAGAGGCCATTTTGCAGGGGAAAAAGAAGTCCTTTGGCCAACCTCTGGGCATCAGGTGAAAGCTGGCCTTTGGGCTATAAGGCCGAGCTGGCATCTAGCTTCTGACCACTGTAGTTTTGGAGAAATCCAGCAAAATTTGGCAATTTTTAGGTTGGGCGGTCAGGGTGGGCCAGGGCGAGTGGCCGCAAAGAGAGGCCATTTTGCAGGGGAAAAAGAAGTCCTTTGGGCCAACCTCTGGGCATCAGGTGAAAGCTGGCCTTTGGGGCTATAAGGCCGAGCTGGCATCTAGCTTCTGACCACTGTAGTTTTGGAGAAATCCAGCAAATTTGGCAATTTTTAGGTTGGGCGGTCAGGGTGGGCCAGGGCGAAGTGGCCCGCAAAGAGAGGCCATTTTGCAGGGGAAAAAAGGAAGTCCTTTGGGCCAACCTGCCTGGGCATCAGGTGAAAGCTGGCCTTTGGGGCTATAAGGGCCTTTGGGGTTAAGGCGAGTGGCATCTAGCTTCTGACCCACTGTAGTTTGGGAGAAATCCAGCAAAATTTGGCAATTTTTAGGTTGGGCGGTCAGGGTGGGCCA
>NW_026990044.1:0-46041 GCF_036417665.1 Passer domesticus | reverse complement strand
TGTCTGGTTTTCTATTTTGGCGGGTTTGAAAATATTTTTGGATTAGTTTTGGCGGGTTTTCAAATATTTTGGCTCTTTGCGCAGAGATGACGGTGCCGGTTGCGGTGCGCTCCGGGGCGCTCCTTCTGCGGAAAGACGCCTGGCAGTGGCACTTGGGAGAGCTCCGCGTCTCTGTATTGTGCGTTTCTTGCCTTCTGCATCTCAGCAAAATGCTTTCCCACTAGGTCTAGCAAGGAGAAACTGTCTCAGCTGAGTAGATGTAGCCCGGCCCGCCCTTTGAAGTTGACAAGTTCTTGGCATCTCAGAGCCTCAAGGGAAGAGCAAGGTTATCTATGGTAGGCTGGGGCAGAACTAGCAGCAAGCAGAGCAAAGTTGTCCAAGAATAGCTTCCATTGGAATGCTAATGGCAATTGAAGAGGCAGACCAGTGGCAAGCCACTAGCTTCTAGCAGTTTGAAAGTTGCAGACACAGTGCAGGTGTTGTGCGGCTTCCTTCTTGGCCTCCTAGAAGGTGCCGCGGTGCCGCGCTCTCCGTCTCTTGCTTGCCAATATGTTGCCGTGTTCCTCCTATTGTTTGGTTTGTTTTGATTTGTTTTGATGATGTTTTGGCAGGTTTTTGGAATGTTTTGGTGGTGTTTTAGAATGTTTTGTTTTCTCTTGTGTTGTTTTTATTGTCTTGGCAGGTTGTGGAATGTTTGGATTCCTTTTGGCGGGTTTTAAAATATTTTGGCAGGTATTTGGAATGTTTTGGTTTGCTTTCATTTGTTTTGATTATGTTTTGGCAAGTTATTGAAAGTTTTGATCACTTCTGACTGGTTTTCTAGTATTTTGGCATCTTTTCCGAATGTTTTGATCAGTTTTGGCGGGTTCTAAAATATTTTGTCGCGTTTTTGGAATGTTTTGGTTGGTTTTGATTTGTTTTTATGATGTTTTTCCCAAGTTTTTTGAATGTTTTGATCATTTCTGGCTGGTTTTCTAATGTTTTGGCATTTTTTCAGAATGTTTTGATGAGTTTTGTGGGTCTAAATCATTTTAGCAGGTTTCGGAATAATTTGGTTGGTTTTGATTTGTTTTTATGATGTTTTGGCGTGTTTTCGGAATGTTTTGGTTGGGTTTTAGAATGTTTTGTATTCTCTTGAGTTGTTTTTATTGTGTTGGCAGGTTTTGCAATGTTTGGATTCCTTTTGGCGGGTTTTCAAATATTTTGGCAGGTATTTGGAATATTTTGATTAGTTTTGACGGGTTTTGAAATATTTTGGCCGGTTTTTAGAAGGTTTCGATTTGTTTTGATTTGTTTTGATTCTGTTTAGCCCAGTTTTTGGTGTGTTTGGATTAGCTTTGGTGGGCTTTATCATGTTTTGTCAGGTTTTTTCGAATGTATTGATCACTTCTGTCTGGTTTTCTATTTTGGCGGGTTTGAAAATATTTTTGGATGAGTTTTGGCGGGTTTTCAAAGATTTTGGCTCTTTGCGCAGAGATGACGGTGCCGGTTGCGGTGCGCTCCGGGGCGGTCCTTCTGCGGAAAGACGCCTAGCAGCGGCACTTGGGACAGCTCCGCGTCTCCGTATTCTGCGTTTCTTGCCTTCTGCATCTCAGCAAAATGCTTTCCCACTAGGTCTAGCAAGGAGAAACTGTGGCAGCTGAGTAGATGTAGCCCGGCCCGCCCTTTGAAGTTGACAAGTTCTTGGCATCTCAGAGCCTCAAGGGAAGAGCAAGGTTATCTATGGTAGGCTGGGGCAGAACTAGCAGCAAGCAGAGCAAAGTTGTCCAAGAATAGCTTCCATTGGAATGCTAATGGCAATTGAAGAGGCAGGCCAGTGGCAAGCCACTAGCTTCTAGCAGTTTGAAAGTTGCAGACACAGTGCAGGTGTTGTGCGGCTTCCTTCTTGGCCTCCTAGAAGGTGCCGCGGTGCCGCGCTCTCCGTCTCTTGCTTGCCAATATGTTGCCGTGTTCCTCCTATTGTTTGGTTTGTTTTGATTTGTTTTGATGATCTTTTGGCAGGTTTTCGGAATGTTTTGGTGGTGTTTTAGAATGTTTTGTTTTCTCTTGTGTTGTTTTTAGTGTGTTGGCAGGTTGTGGAACGTTTGGGTTCGTTTTGGCGGGTTTTAAAATCTTTTGGCGGGTATTTGGAATGTTTTGGTTTGCTTTCATTTGTTTTGATTATGTTTTGGCAAGTTATTGAAAGTTTTGATCACTTCTGACTGGTTTTCTAGTATTTTGGCATCTTTTCAGAATGTTTTGATCAGTTTTGGCGGGTTCTAAAATATTTTGTCGCGTTTTTGGAATGTTTTGGTTGGTTTTGATTTGTTTTTATGATGTTTTTGCCAAGTTTTTTGAATGTTTTGATCAGTTCTGGCTGGTTTTCTAATGTTTTGGCATTTTTTCAGAATGTTTTGATGAGTTTTGTGGGTCTAAATCATTTTGGCGGGTTTTCGGAATATTTTGGTTGGTTTTGATTTGTTTTTATGATCTTTTGGCGGGTTTTCGGAATGTTTTGGTTGGGTTTTAGAATGTTTTGTATTCTCTTGAGTTGTTTTTATTGTGTTGGCAGGTTTTGGAATGTTTGGATTCCTTTTGGCGGGTTTTAAAATATTTTGGCGGGTATTTGGAATATTTTGATTAGTTTTGATGGGTTTTGAAATATTTTGGCCGGTTTTTAGAAGGTTTAGATTTGTTTTGATTTGTTTTGATTCTGTTTAGCCCAGTTTTTGGTGTGTTTGGATTAGCTTTGGTGGGCTTTATCATGTTTTGTCAGGTTTTTTCGAATGTATTGATCACTTCTGTCTGGTTTTCTATTTTGGCAGGTTTGAAAATATTTTTGGATTAGTTTTGGCGGGTTTGAAAATATTTTGGCTCTTTGCGCAGAGATGACGGTGCCGGTTGCAGTGCGCTCCGGGGCGGTCCTTCTGCGGAAAGACGCCTGGCAGCGGCACTTGGGACAGCTCCGCGTCTCCGTATTCTGCGTTTCTTGCCTTCTGCATCTCAGCAAAATGCTTTCCCACTAGGTCTAGCAAGGAGAAACTGTGGCAGCTGAGTAGATGTAGCCCGGCCCGCCCTTTGAAGTTGACAAGTTCTTGGCATCTCAGAGCCTCAAGGGAAGAGCAAGCTTATCTATGGTAGGCTGGGGCGGAACTAGCAGCAAGCAGAGCAAAGTTGTCCAAGAATAGCTTCCATTGGAATGCTAATGGCAATTGAAGAGGCAGGCCAGTGGCAAGCCACTAGCTTCTAGCAGTTTGAAAGTTGCAGACACAGTGCAGGTGTTGTGCGGCTTCCTTCTTGGCCTCCTAGAAGGTGCCGCGGTGCCGCGCTCTCCGTCTCTTGCTTGCCAATATGTTGCCGTGTTCCTCCTATTGTTTGGTTTGTTTTGATTTGTTTTGATGATCTTTTGGCAGGTTTTCGGAATGTTTTGGTGGTGTTTTAGAATGTTTTGTTTTCTCTTGTGTTGTTTTTAGTGTGTTGGCAGGTTGTGGAACGTTTGGGTTCGTTTTGGCGGGTTTTAAAATATTTTGGCGGGTATTTGGAATGTTTTGGTTTGCTTTCATTTGTTTTGATTATGTTTTGGCAAGTTATTGAAAGTTTTGATCACTTCTGACTGGTTTTCTAGTATTTTGGCATCTTTTCAGAATGTTTTGATCAGTTTTGGCGGCTTCTAAAATATTTTGTCGCGTTTTTGGAATGTTTTGGTTGGTTTTGATTTGTTTTTATGATGTTTTTGCCAAGTTTTTTGAATGTTTTGATCATTTCTGGCTGGTTTTCTAATGTTTTGGCATTTTTTCAGAATGTTTTGATGAGTTTTGTGGGTCTATAATAATTTTGGCGTGTTTTCGGAATATTTTGGTTGGTTTTGATTTGTTTTTATGACCTTTTGGCGGGTTTTAGGAATGTTTTGGTGGTGTTTTAGAATGTTTTGTTTTCTCTTGTGTTGTTTTGGTTGTCTTGGCAGGTTGTGGAATGTTTGGATTCCTTTTGGCGGGTTTTGAAATATTTTGGCCGGTTTTTAGAAGGTTTAGATTTGTTTTGATATGTTTTGATTCTGTTTAGCCCAGTTTTTGGTGTGTTTGGATTAGCTTTGGTGGGCTTTTTCATGTTTTGTCAGGTTTTTTCGAATGTATTGATCACTTCTGTCTGGTTTTCTATTTTGGCGGGTTTGAAAATATTTTTGGATTAGTTTTGGCGGGTTTGAAAATATTTTGGCTCTTTGCGCAGAGATGACGGTGCCGGTTGTGGTGCGCTCCGGGGCGCTCCTTCTGCGGAAAGACGCCTGGCAGTGGCACTTGGGAGAGCTCCGCGTCTCTGTATTGTGCGTTTCTTGCCTTCTGCATCTCAGCAAAATGCTTTCCCACTAGGTCTAGCAAGGAGAAACTGTCTCAGCTGAGTAGATGTAGCCCGGCCCGCCCTTTGAAGTTGACAAGTTCTTGGCATCTCAGAGCCTCAAGGGAAGAGCAAGCTTATCTATGGTAGGCTGGGGCAGAACTAGCAGCAAGCAGAGCAAAGTTGTCCAAGAATAGCTTCCATTGGAATGCTAATGGCAATTGAAGAGGCAGGCCAGTGGCAAGCCACTAGCTTCTAGCAGTTTGAAAGTTGCAGACACAGTGCAGGTGTTGTGCGGCTTCCTTCTTGGCCTCCTAGAAGGTGCCGCGGTGCCGCGCTCTCCGTCTCTTGCTTGCCAATATGTTGCCGTGTTCCTCCTATTGTTTGGTTTGTTTTGATTTGTTTTGATGATCTTTTGGCAGGTTTTCGGAATGTTTTGG
Organism: Passer domesticus; assembly: GCF_036417665.1. Lineage (NCBI taxonomy): Eukaryota > Metazoa > Chordata > Aves > Passeriformes > Passeridae > Passer > Passer domesticus. The sequence goes on along the minus strand of NW_026990044.1, from coordinate 41,290 downwards.
TGGTGTTTTAGAATGTTTTGTTTTCTCTTGTGTTGTTTTTAGTGTGTTGGCAGGTTGTGGAACGTTTGGGTTCGTTTTGGCGGGTTTTAAAATCTTTTGGCGGGTATTTGGAATGTTTTGGTTTGCTTTCATTTGTTTTGATTATGTTTTGGCAAGTTATTGAAAGTTTTGATCACTTCTGACTGGTTTTCTAGTATTTTGGCATCTTTCCAGAATGTTTTGATCAGTTTTGGCGGCTTCTAAAATATTTTGTCGCGTTTTTGGAATGTTTTGGTTGGTTTTGATTTGTTTTTATGATGTTTTTGCCAAGTTTTTTGAATGTTTTGATCAGTTCTGGCTGGTTTTCTAATGTTTTGGCATTTTTTCAGAATGTTTTGATGAGTTTTGTGGGTCTATAATAATTTTGGCGTGTTTTCGGAATATTTTGGTTGGTTTTGATTTGTTTTTATGACCTTTTGGCGGGTTTTAGGAATGTTTTGGTGGTGTTTTAGAATGTTTTGTTTTCTCTTGTGTTGTTTTGGTTGTCTTGGCAGGTTGTGGAACGTTTGGATTCCTTTTGGCGGGTTTTGAAATATTTTGGCCGGTTTTTAGAAGGTTTAGATTTGTTTTGATATGTTTTGATTCTGTTTAGCCCAGTTTTTGGTGTGTTTGGATTAGCTTTGGTGGGCTTTTTCATGTTTTGTCAGGTTTTTTCGAATGTATTGATCACTTCTGTCTGGTTTTCTATTTTGGCGGGTTTGAAAATATTTTTGGATTAGTTTTGGCGGGTTTGAAAATATTTTGGCTCTTTGCGCAGAGATGACGGTGCCGGTTGTGGTGCGCTGCGGGGCGCTCCTTCTGCGGAAAGACGCCTGGCAGTGGCACTTGGGAGAGCTCCGCGTCTCTGTATTGTGCGTTTCTTGCCTTCTGCATCTCAGCAAAATGCTTTCCCACTAGGTCTAGCAAGGAGAAACTGTCTCAGCTGAGTAGATGTAGCCCGGCCCGCCCTTTGAAGTTGACAAGTTCTTGGCATCTCAGAGCCTCAAGGGAAGAGCAAGGTTATCTATGGTAGGCTGGGGCAGAACTAGCAGCAAGCAGAGCAAAGTTGTCCAAGAATAGCTTCCATTGGAATGCTAATGGCAATTGAAGAGGCAGGCCAGTGGCAAGCCACTAGCTTCTAGCAGTTTGAAAGTTGCAGACACAGTGCAGGTGTTGTGCGGCTTCCTTCTTGGCCTCCTAGAAGGTGCCGCGGTGCCGCGCTCTCCGTCTCTTGCTTGCCAATATGTTGCCGTGTTCCTCCTATTGTTTGGTTTGTTTTGATTTGTTTTGATGATCTTTTGGCAGGTTTTCGGAATGTTTTGGTGGTGTTTTAGAATGTTTTGTTTTCTCTTGTGTTGTTTTTAGTGTGTTGGCAGGTTGTGGAACGTTTGGGTTCGTTTTGGCGGGTTTTAAAATCTTTTGGCGGGTATTTGGAATGTTTTGGTTTGCTTTCATTTGTTTTGATTATGTTTTGGCAAGTTATTGAAAGTTTTGATCACTTCTGACTGGTTTTCTAGTATTTTGGCATCTTTTCAGAATGTTTTGATCAGTTTTGGCGGCTTCTAAAATATTTTGTCGCGTTTTTGGAATGTTTTGGTTGGTTTTGATTTGTTTTTATGATGTTTTTGCCAAGTTTTTTGAATATTTTGATCAGTTCTGGCTGGTTTTCTAATGTTTTGGCATTTTTTCAGAATGTTTTGATGAGTTTTGTGGGTCTATAATAATTTTGGCGTGTTTTCGGAATATTTTGGTTGGTTTTGATTTGTTTTTATGACCTTTTGGCGGGTTTTAGGAATGTTTTGGTGGTGTTTTAGAATGTTTTGTTTTCTCTTGTGTTGTTTTGGTTGTCTTGGCAGGTTGTGGAACGTTTGGATTCCTTTTGGCGGGTTTTGAAATATTTTGGCCGGTTTTTAGAAGGTTTAGATTTGTTTTGATTTGTTTTGATTCTGTTTAGCCCAGTTTTTGGTGTGTTTGGATTAGCTTTGGTGGGCTTTTTCATGTTTTGTCAGGTTTTTTCGAATGTATTGATCACTTCTGTCTGGTTTTCTATTTTGGCGGGTTTGAAAATATTTTTGGATGAGTTTTGGCGGGTTTGAAAATATTTTGGCTCTTTGCGCAGAGATGACGGTGCCGGTTGCGGTGCGCTCCGGGGCGCTCCTTCTGCGGAAAGACGCCTGGCAGTGGCACTTGGGAGAGCTCCGCGTCTCTGTATTCTGCGTTTCTTGCCTTCTGCATCTCAGCAAAATGCTTTCCCACTAGGTCTAGCAAGGAGAAACTGTCTCAGCTGAGTAGATGTAGCCCGGCCCGCCCTTTGAAGTTGACAAGTTCTTGGCATCTCAGAGCCTCAGGGGAAGAGCAAGGTTATCTATGGTAGGCTGGGGCAGAACTAGCAGCAAGCAGAGCAAAGTTGTCCAAGAATAGCTTCCATTGGAATGCTAATGGCAATTGAAGAGGCAGGCCAGTGGCAAGCCACTAGCTTCTAGCAGTTTGAAAGTTGCAGACACAGTGCAGGTGTTGTGCGGCTTCCTTCTTGGCCTCCTAGAAGGTGCCGCGCTCTCCGTCTCTTGCTTGCCAATATGTTGCCGTGTTCCTCCTATTGTTTGGTTTGTTTTGATTTGTTTTGATGATCTTTTGGCGGGTTTTCGGAATGTTTTGGTGGTGTTTTAGAATGTTTTGTTTTCTCTTGTGTTGTTTTTATTGTCTTGGCAGGTTGTGGAACGTTTGGATTTGTTTTGGCGGGTTTTAAAATATTTTGGCGGGTATTTGGAATGTTTTGGTTTGCTTTCATTTGTTTTGATTATGTTTTGGCAAGTTATTGAAAGTTTTGATCACTTCTGACTGGTTTTCTAGTATTTTGGCATCTTTTCAGAATGTTTTGATCAGTTTTGGCAGGTTGTAAACTATTTTGTCAGGTTTTTTGAATGTTTTGGTTGGTTTTGATTTGTTTTTATGATGTTTTGCCAAGTTTTTTGAATGTTTTGATCAGTTCTGGCTGGTTTTCTAATGTTTTGGCATTTTTTCAGAATGTTTTGATGAGTTTTGTGGGTCTAAATTATTTTGGCGGGTTTTCGGAATATTTTGGTTGGTTTTGATTTGTTTTTATGATGTTTTGTCGGGTTTTCGGGAATGTTTTGGTTGGGTTTTAGAATGTTTTGTATTCTCTTGAGTTGTTTTTATTGTGTTGGCAGGTTTTGGAATGTTTGGATTCCTTTTGGCGGGGTTTAAAATATTTTGGCGGGTATTTGGAATGTTTTGGCGGGTATTCGGAATGTTTTGATTAGTTTTGACGGGTTTTGAAATATTTTGGCCGGTTTTTAGAAGGTTTTGATTCTGTTTAGCCCAGTTTTTGGTGTGTTTGGATTAGCTTTGGTGGGCTTTATCATGTTTTGTCAGGTTTTTTCGAATGTATTGATCACTTCTGTCTGGTTTTCTATTTTGGCGGGTTTGAAAATATTTTTGGATGAGTTTTGGCGGGTTTTCAAATATTTTGGCTCTTTGCGCAGAGATGACGGTGCCGGTTGCGGTGCGCTCCGGGGCGCTCCTTCTGCGGAAAGACGCCTGGCAGCGGCACTTGGGACAGCTCCGCGTCTCCGTATTCTGCGTTTCTTGCCTTCTGCATCTCAGCAAAATGCTTTCCCACTAGGTCTAGCAAGGAGAAACTGTGGCAGCTGAGTAGATGTAGCCCGGCCCGCCCTTTGAAGTTGACAAGTTCTTGGCATCTCAGAGCCTCAAGGGAAGAGCAAGGTTATCTATGGTAGGCTGGGGCAGAACTAGCAGCAAGCAGAGCAAAGTTGTCCAAGAATAGCTTCCATTGGAATGCTAATGGCAATTGAAGAGGCAGGCCAGTGGCAAGCCACTAGCTTCTAGCAGTTTGAAAGTTGCAGACACAGTGCAGGTGTTGTGCGGCTTCCTTCTTGGCCTCCTAGAAGGTACCGCGGTGCCGCGCTCTCCGTCTCTTGCTTGCCAATATGTTGCCGTGTTCCTCCTATTGTTTGGTTTGTTTTGATTTGTTTTGATGATCTTTTGGCAGGTTTTCGGAATGTTTTGGTGGTGTTTTAGAATGTTTTGTTTTCTCTTGTGTTGTTTTTATTGTCTTGGCAGGTTGTGGAACGTTTGGATTCGTTTTGGCGGGTTTTAAAATATTTTGGCGGGTATTTGGAATGTTTTGGTTTGCTTTCATTTGTTTTGATTATGTTTTGGCAAGTTATTGAAAGTTTTGATCACTTCTGACTGGTTTTCTAGTATTTTGGCATCTTTTCCGAATGTTTTGATCAGTTTTGGCGGGTTCTAAAATATTTTGTCGCGTTTTTGGAATGTTTTGGTTGGTTTTGATTTGTTTTTATGATGTTTTTCCCAAGTTTTTTGAATGTTTTGATCATTTCTGGCTGGTTTTCTAATGTTTTGGCATTTTTTCAGAATGTTTTGATGAGTTTTGTGGGTCTAAATCATTTTAGCAGGTTTCGGAATAATTTGTTTGATTTTGATTTGTTTTTATGATGTTTTGGCGGGTTTTCGGAATGTTTTGCTTGGGTTTTAGAATGTTTTGTATTCTCTTGAGTTGTTTTTATTGTGTTGGCAGGTTTTGCAATGTTTGGATTCCTTTTGGCGGGTTTTCAAATATTTTGGCGGGTATTTGGAATATTTTGATTAGTTTTGACGGGTTTTGAAATATTTTGGCCGGTTTTTAGAAGGTTTCGATTTGTTTTGATTTGTTTTGATTCTGTTTAGCCCAGTTTTTGGTGTGTTTGGATTAGCTTTGGTGGGCTTTATCATGTTTTGTCAGGTTTTTTCGAATGTATTGATCACTTCTGTCTGGTTTTCTATTTTGGCGGGTTTGAAAATATTTTTGGATTAGTTTTGGCGGGTTTGAAAATATTTTGGCTCTTTGCGCAGAGACGACGGTGCCGGTTGCGGTGCGCTCCGGGGCGCTCCTTCTGCGGAAAGACGCCTGGCAGTGGCACTTGGCAGAGCTCCGCGTCTCTGTATTGTGCGTTTCTTGCCTTCTGCATCTCAGCAAAATGCTTTCCCACTAGGTCTAGCAAGGAGAAACTGTGGCAGCTGAGTAGATGTAGCCCGGCCCGCCCTTTGAAGTTGACAAGTTCTTGGCATCTCAGAGCCTCAAGGGAAGAGCAAGCTTATCTATGGTAGGCTGGGGCGGAACTAGCAGCAAGCAGAGCAAAGTTGTCCAAGAATAGCTTCCATTGGAATGCTAATGGCAATTGAAGAGGCAGGCCAGTGGCAAGCCACTAGCTTCTAGCAGTTTGAAAGTTGCAGACACAGTGCAGGTGTTGTGCGGCTTCCTTCTTGGCCTCCTAGAAGGTGCCGCGGTGCCGCGCTCTCCGTCTCTTGCTTGCCAATATGTTGCCGTGTTCCTCCTATTGTTTGGTTTGTTTTGATTTGTTTTGATGATCTTTTGGCAGGTTTTCGGAATGTTTTGGTGGTGTTTTAGAATGTTTTGTTTTCTCTTGTGTTGTTTTTAGTGTGTTGGCAGGTTGTGGAACGTTTGGGTTCGTTTTGGCGGGTTTTAAAATCTTTTGGCGGGTATTTGGAATGTTTTGGTTTGCTTTCATTTGTTTTGATTATGTTTTGGCAAGTTATTGAAAGTTTTGATCACTTCTGACTGGTTTTCTAGTATTTTGGCATCTTTTCAGAATGTTTTGATCAGTTTTGGCGGGTTCTAAAATATTTTGTCGCGTTTTTGGAATGTTTTGGTTGGTTTTGATTTGTTTTTATGATGTTTTTGCCAAGTTTTTTGAATGTTTTGATCAGTTCTGGCTGGTTTTCTAATGTTTTGGCATTTTTTCAGAATGTTTTGATGAGTTTTGTGGGTCTATAATAATTTTGGCGTGTTTTCGGAATATTTTGGTTGGTTTTGATTTGTTTTTATGACCTTTTGGCGGGTTTTAGGAATGTTTTGGTGGTGTTTTAGAATGTTTTGTTTTCTCTTGTGTTGTTTTGGTTGTCTTGGCAGGTTGTGGAACGTTTGGATTCCTTTTGGCGGGTTTTGAAATATTTTGGCCGGTTTTTAGAAGGTTTCGATTTGTTTTGATTTGTTTTGATTCTGTTTAGCCCAGTTTTTGGTGTGTTTGGATTAGCTTTGGTGGGCTTTTTCATGTTTTGTCAGGTTTTTTCGAATGTATTGATCACTTCTGTCTGGTTTTCTATTTTGGCGGGTTTGAAAATATTTTTGGATGAGTTTTGGCGGGTTTTCAAATATTTTGGCTCTTTGCGCAGAGATGACGGTGCCGGTTGCGGTGCGCTCCGGGGCGCTCCTTCTGCGGAAAGACGCCTGGCAGTGGCACTTGGGAGAGCTCCGCGTCTCTGTATTGTGCGTTTCTTGCCTTCTGCATCTCAGCAAAATGCTTTCCCACTAGGTCTAGCAAGGAGAAACTGTCTCAGCTGAGTAGATGTAGCCCGGCCCGCCCTTTGAAGTTGACAAGTTCTTGGCATCTCAGAGCCTCAAGGGAAGAGCAAGGTTATCTATGGTAGGCTGGGGCAGAACTAGCAGCAAGCAGAGCAAAGTTGTCCAAGAATAGCTTCCATTGGAATGCTAATGGCAATTGAAGAGGCAGGCCAGTGGCAAGCCACTAGCTTCTAGCAGTTTGAAAGTTGCAGACACAGTGCAGGTGTTGTGCGGCTTCTTTCTTGGCCTCCTAGAAGGTGCCGCGGTGCCGCGCTCTCCGTCTCTTGCTTGCCAATATGTTGCCGTGTTCCTCCTATTGTTTGGTTTGTTTTGATTTGTTTTGATGATCTTTTGGTGGGTTTTCGGAATGTTTTGGTGGTGTTTTAGAATGTTTTGTTTTCTCTTGTGTTGTTTTTAGTGTGTTGGCAGGTTGTGGAACGTTTGGGTTCGTTTTGGCGGGTTTTAAAATATTTTGGCGGGTATTTGGAATGTTTTGGTTTGCTTTCATTTGTTTTGATTATGTTTTGGCAAGTTATTGAAAGTTTTGATCACTTCTGACTGGTTTTCTAGTATTTTGGCATCTTTTCAGAATGTTTTGATCAGTTTTGGCGGCTTCTAAAATATTTTGTCGCGTTTTTGGAATGTTTTGGTTGGTTTTGATTTGTTTTTATGATGTTTTTGCCAAGTTTTTTGAATGTTTTGATCAGTTCTGGCTGGTTTTCTAATGTTTTGGCATTTTTTCAGAATGTTTTGATGAGTTTTGTGGGTCTAAATCATTTTAGCAGGTTTCGGAATAATTTGTTTGATTTTGATTTGTTTTTATGATGTTTTGGCGGGTTTTCGGAATGTTTTGCTTGGGTTTTAGAATGTTTTGTATTCTCTTGAGTTGTTTTTATTGTGTTGGCAGGTTTTGCAATGTTTGGATTCCTTTTGGCGGGTTTTCAAATATTTTGGCGGGTATTTGGAATATTTTGATTAGTTTTGACGGCTTTTGAAATATTTTGGCCGGTTTTTAGAAGGTTTAGATTTGTTTTGATTTGTTTTGATTCTGTTTAGCCCAGTTTTTGGTGTGTTTGGATTAGCTTTGGTGGGCTTTATCATGTTTTGTCAGGTTTTTTCGAATGTATTGATCACTTCTGTCTGGTTTTCTATTTTGGCGGGTTTGAAAATATTTTTGGATTAGTTTTGGCGGGTTTGAAAATATTTTGGCTCTTTGCGCAGAGACGACGGTGCCGGTTGCGGTGCGCTCCGGGGCGCTCCTTCTGCGGAAAGACGCCTGGCAGTGGCACTTGGCAGAGCTCCGCGTCTCTGTATTGTGCGTTTCTTGCCTTCTGCATCTCAGCAAAATGCTTTCCCACTAGGTCTAGCAAGGAGAAACTGTGGCAGCTGAGTAGATGTAGCCCGGCCCGCCCTTTGAAGTTGACAAGTTCTTGGCATCTCAGAGCCTCAAGGGAAGAGCAAGCTTATCTATGGTAGGCTGGGGCGGAACTAGCAGCAAGCAGAGCAAAGTTGTCCAAGAATAGCTTCCATTGGAATGCTAATGGCAATTGAAGAGGCAGGCCAGTGGCAAGCCACTAGCTTCTAGCAGTTTGAAAGTTGCAGACACAGTGCAGGTGTTGTGCGGCTTCCTTCTTGGCCTCCTAGAAGGTGCCGCGGTGCCGCGCTCTCCGTCTCTTGCTTGCCAATATGTTGCCGTGTTCCTCCTATTGTTTGGTTTGTTTTGATTTGTTTTGATGATCTTTTGGCAGGTTTTCGGAATGTTTTGGTGGTGTTTTAGAATGTTTTGTTTTCTCTTGTGTTGTTTTTAGTGTGTTGGCAGGTTGTGGAACGTTTGGGTTCGTTTTGGCGGGTTTTAAAATCTTTTGGCGGGTATTTGGAATGTTTTGGTTTGCTTTCATTTGTTTTGATTATGTTTTGGCAAGTTATTGAAAGTTTTGATCACTTCTGACTGGTTTTCTAGTATTTTGGCATCTTTTCCGAATGTTTTGATCAGTTTTGGCGGGTTCTAAAATATTTTGTCGCGTTTTTGGAATGTTTTGGTTGGTTTTGATTTGTTTTTATGATGTTTTTCCCAAGTTTTTTGAATGTTTTGATCATTTCTGGCTGGTTTTCTAATGTTTTGGCATTTTTTCAGAATGTTTTGATGAGTTTTGTGGGTCTAAATCATTTTAGCAGGTTTCGGAATAATTTGTTTGATTTTGATTTGTTTTTATGATGTTTTGGCGGGTTTTCGGAATGTTTTGCTTGGGTTTTAGAATGTTTTGTATTCTCTTGAGTTGTTTTTATTGTGTTGGCAGGTTTTGCAATGTTTGGATTCCTTTTGGCGGGTTTTCAAATATTTTGGCGGGTATTTGGAATATTTTGATTAGTTTTGACGGGTTTTGAAATATTTTGGCCGGTTTTTAGAAGGTTTAGATTTGTTTTGATTTGTTTTGATTCTGTTTAGCCCAGTTTTTGGTGTGTTTGGATTAGCTTTGGTGGGCTTTATCATGTTTTGTCAGGTTTTTTCGAATGTATTGATCACTTCTGTCTGGTTTTCTATTTTGGCGGGTTTGAAAATATTTTTGGATTAGTTTTGGCGGGTTTGAAAATATTTTGGCTCTTTGCGCAGAGACGACGGTGCCGGTTGCGGTGCGCTCCGGGGCGCTCCTTCTGCGGAAAGACGCCTGGCAGTGGCACTTGGCAGAGCTCCGCGTCTCTGTATTGTGCGTTTCTTGCCTTCTGCATCTCAGCAAAATGCTTTCCCACTAGGTCTAGCAAGGAGAAACTGTGGCAGCTGAGTAGATGTAGCCCGGCCCGCCCTTTGAAGTTGACAAGTTCTTGGCATCTCAGAGCCTCAAGGGAAGAGCAAGCTTATCTATGGTAGGCTGGGGCGGAACTAGCAGCAAGCAGAGCAAAGTTGTCCAAGAATAGCTTCCATTGGAATGCTAATGGCAATTGAAGAGGCAGGCCAGTGGCAAGCCACTAGCTTCTAGCAGTTTGAAAGTTGCAGACACAGTGCAGGTGTTGTGCGGCTTCCTTCTTGGCCTCCTAGAAGGTGCCGCGGTGCCGCGCTCTCCGTCTCTTGCTTGCCAATATGTTGCCGTGTTCCTCCTATTGTTTGGTTTGTTTTGATTTGTTTTGATGATCTTTTGGCAGGTTTTCGGAATGTTTTGGTGGTGTTTTAGAATGTTTTGTTTTCTCTTGTGTTGTTTTTATTGTCTTGGCAGGTTGTGGAATGTTTGGATTCCTTTTGGCGGGTTTTAAAATATTTTGGCAGGTATTTGGAATGTTTTGGTTTGCTTTCATTTGTTTTGATTATGTTTTGGCAAGTTATTGAAAGTTTTGATCACTTCTGACTGGTTTTCTAGTATTTTGGCATCTTTTCAGAATGTTTTGATCAGTTTTGGCGGGTTCTAAAATATTTTGTCGCGTTTTTGGAATGTTTTGGTTGGTTTTGATTTGTTTTTATGATGTTTTTCCCAAGTTTTTTGAATGTTTTGATCAGTTCTGGCTGGTTTTCTAATGTTTTGGCATTTTTTCAGAATGTTTTGATGAGTTTTGTGGGTCTATAATAATTTTGGCGTGTTTTCGGAATATTTTGGTTGGTTTTGATTTGTTTTTATGACCTTTTGGCGGGTTTTAGGAATGTTTTGGTGGTGTTTTAGAATGTTTTGTTTTCTCTTGTGTTGTTTTGGTTGTCTTGGCAGGTTGTGGAACGTTTGGATTCCTTTTGGCGGGTTTTGAAATATTTTGGCCGGTTTTTAGAAGGTTTCGATTTGTTTTGATTTGTTTTGATTCTGTTTAGCCCAGTTTTTGGTGTGTTTGGATTAGCTTTGGTGGGCTTTATCATGTTTTGTCAGGTTTTTTCGAATGTATTGATCACTTCTGTCTGGTTTTCTATTTTGGCGGGTTTGAAAATATTTTTGGATTAGTTTTGGCGGGTTTTCAAATATTTTGGCTCTTTGCGCAGAGATGACGGTGCCGGTTGCGGTGCGCTCCGGGGCGCTCCTTCTGCGGAAAGACGCCTGGCAGTGGCACTTGGGAGAGCTCCGCGTCTCTGTATTGTGCGTTTCTTGCCTTCTGCATCTCAGCAAAATGCTTTCCCACTAGGTCTAGCAAGGAGAAACTGTCTCAGCTGAGTAGATGTAGCCCGGCCCGCCCTTTGAAGTTGACAAGTTCTTGGCATCTCAGAGCCTCAAGGGAAGAGCAAGGTTATCTATGGTAGGCTGGGGCAGAACTAGCAGCAAGCAGAGCAAAGTTGTCCAAGAATAGCTTCCATTGGAATGCTAATGGCAATTGAAGAGGCAGACCAGTGGCAAGCCACTAGCTTCTAGCAGTTTGAAAGTTGCAGACACAGTGCAGGTGTTGTGCGGCTTCCTTCTTGGCCTCCTAGAAGGTGCCGCGGTGCCGCGCTCTCCGTCTCTTGCTTGCCAATATGTTGCCGTGTTCCTCCTATTGTTTGGTTTGTTTTGATTTGTTTTGATGATGTTTTGGCAGGTTTTTGGAATGTTTTGGTGGTGTTTTAGAATGTTTTGTTTTCTCTTGTGTTGTTTTTATTGTCTTGGCAGGTTGTGGAATGTTTGGATTCCTTTTGGCGGGTTTTAAAATATTTTGGCAGGTATTTGGAATGTTTTGGTTTGCTTTCATTTGTTTTGATTATGTTTTGGCAAGTTATTGAAAGTTTTGATCACTTCTGACTGGTTTTCTAGTATTTTGGCATCTTTTCCGAATGTTTTGATCAGTTTTGGCGGGTTCTAAAATATTTTGTCGCGTTTTTGGAATGTTTTGGTTGGTTTTGATTTGTTTTTATGATGTTTTTCCCAAGTTTTTTGAATGTTTTGATCATTTCTGGCTGGTTTTCTAATGTTTTGGCATTTTTTCAGAATGTTTTGATGAGTTTTGTGGGTCTAAATCATTTTAGCAGGTTTCGGAATAATTTGGTTGGTTTTGATTTGTTTTTATGATGTTTTGGCGGGTTTTCGGAATGTTTTGCTTGGGTTTTAGAATGTTTTGTATTCTCTTGAGTTGTTTTTATTGTGTTGGCAGGTTTTGCAATGTTTGGATTCCTTTTGGCGGGTTTTCAAATATTTTGGCAGGTATTTGGAATATTTTGATTAGTTTTGACGGGTTTTGAAATATTTTGGCCGGTTTTTAGAAGGTTTCGATTTGTTTTGATTTGTTTTGATTCTGTTTAGCCCAGTTTTTGGTGTGTTTGGATTAGCTTTGGTGGGCTTTATCATGTTTTGTCAGGTTTTTTCGAATGTATTGATCACTTCTGTCTGGTTTTCTATTTTGGCGGGTTTGAAAATATTTTTGGATTAGTTTTGGCGGGTTTGAAAATATTTTGGCTCTTTGCGCAGAGACGACGGTGCCGGTTGCGGTGCGCTCCGGGGCGCTCCTTCTGCGGAAAGACGCCTGGCAGCGGCACTTGGGACAGCTCCGCGTCTCCGTATTCTGCGTTTCTTGCCTTCTGCATCTCAGCAAAATGCTTTCCCACTAGGTCTAGCAAGGAGAAACTGTGGCAGCTGAGTAGATGTAGCCCGGCCCGCCCTTTGAAGTTGACAAGTTCTTGGCATCTCAGAGCCTCAAGGGAAGAGCAAGCTTATCTATGGTAGGCTGGGGCAGAACTAGCAGCAAGCAGAGCAAAGTTGTCCAAGAATACCTTCCATTGGAATGCTAATGGCAATTGAAGAGGCAGGCCAGTGGCAAGCCACTAGCTTCTAGCAGTTTGAAAGTTGCAGACACAGTGCAGGTGTTGTGCGGCTTCCTTCTTGGCCTCCTAGAAGGTGCCGCGGTGCCGCGCTCTCCGTCTCTTGCTTGCCAATATGTTGCCATGTTCCTCCTATTGTTTGGTTTGTTTTGATTTGTTTTGATGATCTTTTGGCAGGTTTTCGGAATGTTTTGGTGGTGTTTTAGAATGTTTTGTTTTCTCTTGTGTTGTTTTTAGTGTGTTGGCAGGTTGTGGAACGTTTGGGTTCGTTTTGGCGGGTTTTAAAATCTTTTGGCGGGTATTTGGAATGTTTTGGTTTGCTTTCATTTGTTTTGATTATGTTTTGGCAAGTTATTGAAAGTTTTGATCACTTCTGACTGGTTTTCTAGTATTTTGGCATCTTTTCCGAATGTTTTGATCAGTTTTGGCGGCTTCTAAAATATTTTGTCGCGTTTTTGGAATGTTTTGGTTGGTTTTGATTTGTTTTTATGGTGTTTTTGCCAAGTTTTTTGAATGTTTTGATCAGTTCTGGCTGGTTTTCTAATGTTTTGGCATTTTTTCAGAATGTTTTGATGAGTTTTGTGGGTCTAAATCATTTTGTCGGGTTTTCGGAATGTTTTGGTTGGGTTTTAGAATGTTTTGTATTCTCTTGAGTTGTTTTTATTGTGTTGGCAGGTTGTGGAACGTTTGGATTCCTTTTGGCGGGTTTTGAAATATTTTGGCCGGTTTTTAGAAGGTTTCGATTTGTTTTGATTTGTTTTGATTCTGTTTAGCCCAGTTTTTGGTGTGTTTGGATTAGCTTTGGTGGGCTTTTTCATGTTTTGTCAGGTTTTTTCGAATGTATTGATCACTTCTGTCTGGTTTTCTATTTTGGCGGGTTTGAAAATATTTTTGGATTAGTTTTGGCGGGTTTGAAAATATTTTGGCTCTTTGCGCAGAGATGACGGTGCCGGTTGCGGTGCGCTCCGGGGCGCTCCTTCTGCGGAAAGACGCCTGGCAGTGGCACTTGGGAGAGCTCCGCGTCTCTGTATTGTGCGTTTCTTGCCTTCTGCATCTCAGCAAAATGCTTTCCCACTAGGTCTAGCAAGGAGAAACTGTGGCAGCTGAGTAGATGTAGCCCGGCCCGCCCTTTGAAGTTGACAAGTTCTTGGCATCTCAGAGCCTCAAGGGAAGAGCAAGGTTATCTATGGTAGGCTGGGGCAGAACTAGCAGCAAGCAGAGCAAAGTTGTCCAAGAATAGCTTCCATTGGAATGCTAATGGCAATTGAAGAGGCAGGCCAGTGGCAAGCCACTAGCTTCTAGCAGTTTGAAAGTTGCAGACACAGTGCAGGTGTTGTGCGGCTTCCTTCTTGGCCTCCTAGAAGGTGCCGCGCTCTCCGTCTCTTGCTTGCCAATATGTTGCCGTGTTCCTCCTATTGTTTGGTTTGTTTTGATTTGTTTTGATGATGTTTTGGCAGGTTTTTGGAATGTTTTGGTGGTGTTTTAGAATGTTTTGTTTTCTCTTGTGTTGTTTTTATTGTCTTGGCAGGTTGTGGAATGTTTGGATTCCTTTTGGCGGGTTTTAAAATATTTTGGCAGGTATTTGGAATGTTTTGGTTTGCTTTCATTTGTTTTGATTATGTTTTGGCAAGTTATTGAAAGTTTTGATCACTTCTGACTGGTTTTCTAGTATTTTGGCATCTTTTCCGAATGTTTTGATCAGTTTTGGCGGGTTCTAAAATATTTTGTCGCGTTTTTGGAATGTTTTGGTTGGTTTTGATTTGTTTTTATGATGTTTTTCCCAAGTTTTTTGAATGTTTTGATCATTTCTGGCTGGTTTTCTAATGTTTTGGCATTTTTTCAGAATGTTTTGATGAGTTTTGTGGGTCTAAATCATTTTAGCAGGTTTCGGAATAATTTGGTTGGTTTTGATTTGTTTTTATGATGTTTTGTCGGGTTTTCGGAATGTTTTGGTTGGGTTTTAGAATGTTTTGTATTCTCTTGAGTTGTTTTTATTGTGTTGGCAGGTTTTGCAATGTTTGGATTCCTTTTGGCGGGTTTTCAAATATTTTGGCAGGTATTTGGAATATTTTGATTAGTTTTGACGGGTTTTGAAATATTTTGGCCGGTTTTTAGAAGGTTTCGATTTGTTTTGATTTGTTTTGATTCTGTTTAGCCCAGTTTTTGGTGTGTTTGGATTAGCTTTGGTGGGCTTTATCATGTTTTGTCAGGTTTTTTCGAATGTATTGATCACTTCTGTCTGGTTTTCTATTTTGGCGGGTTTGAAAATATTTTTGGATTAGTTTTGGCGGGTTTTCAAATATTTTGGCTCTTTGCGCAGAGATGACGGTGCCGGTTGCGGTGCGCTCCGGGGCGGTCCTTCTGCGGAAAGACGCCTGGCAGCGGCACTTGGGACAGCTCCGCGTCTCCGTATTCTGCGTTTCTTGCCTTCTGCATCTCAGCAAAATGCTTTCCCACTAGGTCTAGCAAGGAGAAACTGTCTCAGCTGAGTAGATGTAGCCCGGCCCGCCCTTTGAAGTTGACAAGTTCTTGGCATCTCAGAGCCTCAAGGGAAGAGCAAGGTTATCTATGGTAGGCTGGGGCAGAACTAGCAGCAAGCAGAGCAAAGTTGTCCAAGAATAGCTTCCATTGGAATGCTAATGGCAATTGAAGAGGCAGGCCAGTGGCAAGCCACTAGCTTCTAGCAGTTTGAAAGTTGCAGACACAGTGCAGGTGTTGTGCGGCTTCCTTCTTGGCCTCCTAGAAGGTGCCGCGGTGCCGCGCTCTCCGTCTCTTGCTTGCCAATATGTTGCCGTGTTCCTCCTATTGTTTGGTTTGTTTTGATTTGTTTTGATGATGTTTTGGCGGGTTTTCGGAATGTTTTGGTGGTGTTTTAGAATGTTTTGTTTTCTCTTGTGTTGTTTTTATTGTCTTGGAAGGTTTTGGAACGTTTGGATTCGTTTTGGCGGGTTTTAAAATATTTTGGCGGGTATTTGGAATGTTTTGGTTTGCTTTCATTTGTTTTGATTATGTTTTGGCAAGTTATTGAAAGTTTTGATCACTTCTGACTGGTTTTCTAGTATTTTGGCATCTTTTCAGAATGTTTTGATCAGTTTTAGCAGGTTGTAAACTATTTTGTCAGGTTTTTGGAATGTTTTGGTTGGTTTTGATTTGTTTTTATGATGTTTTGCCAAGTTTTTTGAATGTTTTGATCAGTTCTGGCTGGTTTTCTAATGTTTTGGCAATTTTCAGAATGTTTTGATGAGTTTTCTGGGTCTAAATTATTTTGGCGGTTTTCGGAATATTTTGGTTGGTTTTGATTTGATTTGATGATGTTTTGTCGGGTTTTCGGGAATGTTTTGGTTGGGTTTTAGAATGTTTTGTATTCTCTTGTGTTGTTTTTATTGTGTTGGCAGGTTTTGGAATGTTTGGATTGCTTTTGGCGGGTTTTAAAATATTTTGGCGGGTATTTGGAATGTTTTGGCGGGTATTCGGAATGTTTTGATTAATTTTGACGGGTTTTGAAATATTTTGGCGGGTTTTTAGAAGGTTTTGACTTGTTTTGATTCTGTTCAGCCCAGTTTTGGTGTGTTTGGATTAGCTTTGGTGGGATTTATCATGTTTTGTCAGGTTTTTTCGAATGTATTGATCACTTCTGTCTGGTTTTCTATTTTGGCGGGTTTGAAAATATTTTTGGATGAGTTTTGGCGGGTTTGAAAATATTTTGGCTCTTTGCGCAGAGACGACGGTGCCGGTTGCGGTGCGCTCCGGGGCGGTCCTTCTGCGGAAAGACGCCTGGCAGCGGCACTTGGGACAGCTCCGCGTCTCCGTATTCTGCGTTTCTTGCCTTCTGCATCTCAGCAAAATGCTTTCCCACTAGATCTAGCAAGGAGAAACTGTGGCAGCTGAGTAGATGTAGCCCGGCCCGCCCTTTGAAGTTGACAAGTTCTTGGCATCTCAGAACCTCAAGGGAAGAGCAAAGTTATCTATGGTAAGCTGGGGCAGAACTAGCAGCAAGCAGAGCAAAGTTGTCCAAGAATAGCTTCCATTGGAATGCTAATGGCAATTGAAGAGGCAGGCCAGTGGCAAGCCACTAGCTTCTAGCAGTTTGAAAGTTGCAGACACAGTGCAGGTGTTGTGCGGCTTCTTTCTTGGCCTCCTAGAAGGTGCCGCGCTCTCCGTCTCTTGCTTGCCAATATGTTGCCGTGTTCCTCCTATTGTTTGGTTTGTTTTGATTTGTTTTGATGATCTTTTGGCGGGTTTTCGGAATGTTTTGGTGGTGTTTTAGAATGTTTTGTTTTCTCTTGTGTTGTTTTTATTGTCTTGGCAGGTTGTGGAACGTTTGGATTCGTTTTGGCGGGTTTTAAAATATTTTGGCGGGTATTTGGAATGTTTTGGTTTGCTTTCATTTGTTTTGATTATGTTTTGGCAAGTTATTGAAAGTTTTGATCACTTCTGACTGGTTTTCTAGTATTTTGGCATCTTTTCAGAATGTTTTGATCAGTTTTGGCAGGTTGTAAACTATTTTGTCAGGTTTTTTGAATGTTTTGGTTGGTTTTGATTTGTTTTTATGATGTTTTGCCAAGTTTTTTGAATGTTTTGATCAGTTCTGGCTGGTTTTCTAATGTTTTGGCATTTTTTCAGAATGTTTTGATGAGTTTTGTGGGTCTAAATTATTTTGGCGGGTTTTCGGAATATTTTGGTTGGTTTTGATTTGTTTTTATGATGTTTTGTCGGGTTTTCGGGAATGTTTTGGTTGGGTTTTAGAATGTTTTGTATTCTCTTGAGTTGTTTTTATTGTGTTGGCAGGTTTTGGAATGTTTGGATTCCTTTTGGCGGGGTTTAAAATATTTTGGCGGGTATTTGGAATGTTTTGGCGGGTATTCGGAATGTTTTGATTAGTTTTGACGGGTTTTGAAATATTTTGGCCGGTTTTTAGAAGGTTTTGATTCTGTTTAGCCCAGTTTTTGGTGTGTTTGGATTAGCTTTGGTGGGCTTTATCATGTTTTGTCAGGTTTTTTCGAATGTATTGATCACTTCTGTCTGATTTTCTATTTTGGCGGGTTTGAAAATATTTTTGGATGAGTTTTGGCGGGTTTTCAAAGATTTTGGCTCTTTGCGCAGAGATGACGGTGCCGGTTGCGGTGCGCTCCGGGGCGGTCCTTCTGCGGAAAGACGCCTGGCAGCGGCACTTGGGACAGCTCCGCGTCTCCGTATTCTGCGTTTCTTGCCTTCTGCATCTCAGCAAAATGCTTTCCCACTAGGTCTAGCAAGGAGAAACTGTGGCAGCTGAGTAGATGTAGCCCGGCCCGCCCTTTGAAGTTGACAAGTTCTTGGCATCTCAGAGCCTCAAGGGAAGAGCAAGGTTATCTATGGTAGGCTGGGGCAGAACTAGCAGCAAGCAGAGCAAAGTTGTCCAAGAATAGCTTCCATTGGAATGCTAATGGCAATTGAAGAGGCAGGCCAGTGGCAAGCCACTAGCTTCTAGCAGTTTGAAAGTTGCAGACACAGTGCAGGTGTTGTGCGGCTTCTTTCTTGGCCTCCTAGAAGGTGCCGTGGTGCCGCGCTCTCCGTCTCTTGCTTGCCAATATGTTGCCGTGTTCCTCCTATTGTTTGGTTTGTTTTGATTTGTTTTGATGATCTTTTGGCGGGTTTTCGGAATGTTTTGGTGGTGTTTTAGAATGTTTTGTTTTCTCTTGTGTTGTTTTTATTGTCTTGGCAGGTTGTGGAACGTTTGGATTCGTTTTGGCGGGTTTTAAAATATTTTGGCGGGTATTTGGAATGTTTTGGTTTGCTTTCATTTGTTTTGATTATGTTTTGGCAAGTTATTGAAAGTTTTGATCACTTCTGACTGGTTTTCTAGTATTTTGGCATCTTTTCAGAATGTTTTGATCAGTTTTGGCAGGTTGTAAAATATTTTGTCGGGTTTTTGGAATGTTTTGGTTGGTTTTGATTTGTTTTTATGGTGTTTTGCCAAGTTTTTTGCATGTTTTGATCAGTTCTGGCTGGTTTTCTAATGTTTTGGCATTTTTTCAGAATGTTTTGATGAGTTTTGTGGGTCTAAATTATTTTGGCGGGTTTTCGGAATATTTTGGTTGGTTTTGATTTGTTTTTATGATGTTTTGGCGGGTTTTCGGAATGTTTTGGTTGGGTTTTAGAATGTTTTGTATTCTCTTGAGTTGTTTTTATTGTGTTGGCAGGTTTTGGAATGTTTGGATTCCTTTTGGCGGGTTTTCAAATATTTTGGCGGGTATTTGGAATATTTTGATTAGTTTTGACGGGTTTTGAAATATTTTGGCCGGTTTTTAGAAGGTTTAGATTTGTTTTGATTTGTTTTGATTCTGTTTAGCCCAGTTTTTGGTGTGTTTGGATTAGCTTTGGTGGGCTTTATCATGTTTTGTCAGGTTTTTTCGAATGTATTGATCACTTCTGTCTGGTTTTCTATTTTGGCGGGTTTGAAAATATTTTTGGATGAGTTTTGGCGGGTTTGAAAATATTTTGGCTCTTTGCGCAGAGACGACGGTGCCGGTTGCGGTGCGCTCCGGGGCGCTCCTTCTGCGGAAAGACGCCTGGCAGTGGCACTTGGCAGAGCTCCGCGTCTCTGTATTGTGCGTTTCTTGCCTTCTGCATCTCAGCAAAATGCTTTCCCACTAGGTCTAGCAAGGAGAAACTGTGGCAGCTGAGTAGATGTAGCCCGGCCCGCCCTTTGAAGTTGACAAGTTCTTGGCATCTCAGAGCCTCAAGGGAAGAGCAAGCTTATCTATGGTAGGCTGGGGCGGAACTAGCAGCAAGCAGAGCAAAGTTGTCCAAGAATAGCTTCCATTGGAATGCTAATGGCAATTGAAGAGGCAGGCCAGTGGCAAGCCACTAGCTTCTAGCAGTTTGAAAGTTGCAGACACAGTGCAGGTGTTGTGCGGCTTCCTTCTTGGCCTCCTAGAAGGTGCCGCGGTGCCGCGCTCTCCGTCTCTTGCTTGCCAATATGTTGCCGTGTTCCTCCTATTGTTTGGTTTGTTTTGATTTGTTTTGATGATCTTTTGGCAGGTTTTCGGAATGTTTTGGTGGTGTTTTAGAATGTTTTGTTTTCTCTTGTGTTGTTTTTAGTGTGTTGGCAGGTTGTGGAACGTTTGGGTTCGTTTTGGCGGGTTTTAAAATCTTTTGGCGGGTATTTG
Organism: Passer domesticus; assembly: GCF_036417665.1. Classification (NCBI taxonomy): domain Eukaryota; kingdom Metazoa; phylum Chordata; class Aves; order Passeriformes; family Passeridae; genus Passer; species Passer domesticus. The sequence goes on along the minus strand of NW_026990044.1, from coordinate 22,029 downwards.
GAATGTTTTGGTTTGCTTTCATTTGTTTTGATTATGTTTTGGCAAGTTATTGAAAGTTTTGATCACTTCTGACTGGTTTTCTAGTATTTTGGCATCTTTTCAGAATGTTTTGATCAGTTTTGGCGGCTTCTAAAATATTTTGTCGCGCTTTTGGAATGTTTTGTTTGGTTTTGATTTGTTTTTATGATGTTTTTGCCAAGTTTTTTGAATGTTTTGATCAGTTCTGGCTGGTTTTCTAATGTTTTGGCATTTTTTCAGAATGTTTTGATGAGTTTTGTGGGTCTATAATAATTTTGGCGTGTTTTCGGAATATTTTGGTTGGTTTTGATTTGTTTTTATGACCTTTTGGCGGGTTTTAGGAATGTTTTGGTGGTGTTTTAGAATGTTTTGTTTTCTCTTGTGTTGTTTTGGTTGTCTTGGCAGGTTGTGGAACGTTTGGATTCCTTTTGGCGGGTTTTGAAATATTTTGGCCGGTTTTTAGAAGGTTTAGATTTGTTTTGATTTGTTTTGATTCTGTTTAGCCCAGTTTTTGGTGTGTTTGGATTAGCTTTGGTGGGCTTTTTCATGTTTTGTCAGGTTTTTTCGAATGTATTGATCACTTCTGTCTGGTTTTCTATTTTGGCGGGTTTGAAAATATTTTTGGATTAGTTTTGGCGGGTTTTCAAATATTTTGGCTCTTTGCGCAGAGATGACGGTGCCGGTTGCGGTGCGCTCCGGGGCGCTCCTTCTGCGGAAAGACGCCTGGCAGTGGCACTTGGGAGAGCTCCGCGTCTCTGTATTGTGCGTTTCTTGCCTTCTGCATCTCAGCAAAATGCTTTCCCACTAGGTCTAGCAAGGAGAAACTGTCTCAGCTGAGTAGATGTAGCCCGGCCCGCCCTTTGAAGTTGACAAGTTCTTGGCATCTCAGAGCCTCAAGGGAAGAGCAAGGTTATCTATGGTAGGCTGGGGCAGAACTAGCAGCAAGCAGAGCAAAGTTGTCCAAGAATAGCTTCCATTGGAATGCTAATGGCAATTGAAGAGGCAGACCAGTGGCAAGCCACTAGCTTCTAGCAGTTTGAAAGTTGCAGACACAGTGCAGGTGTTGTGCGGCTTCCTTCTTGGCCTCCTAGAAGGTGCCGCGGTGCCGCGCTCTCCGTCTCTTGCTTGCCAATATGTTGCCGTGTTCCTCCTATTGTTTGGTTTGTTTTGATTTGTTTTGATGATGTTTTGGCAGGTTTTTGGAATGTTTTGGTGGTGTTTTAGAATGTTTTGTTTTCTCTTGTGTTGTTTTTATTGTCTTGGCAGGTTGTGGAATGTTTGGATTCCTTTTGGCGGGTTTTAAAATATTTTGGCAGGTATTTGGAATGTTTTGGTTTGCTTTCATTTGTTTTGATTATGTTTTGGCAAGTTATTGAAAGTTTTGATCACTTCTGACTGGTTTTCTAGTATTTTGGCATCTTTTCCGAATGTTTTGATCAGTTTTGGCGGGTTCTAAAATATTTTGTCGCGTTTTTGGAATGTTTTGGTTGGTTTTGATTTGTTTTTATGATGTTTTTCCCAAGTTTTTTGAATGTTTTGATCATTTCTGGCTGGTTTTCTAATGTTTTGGCATTTTTTCAGAATGTTTTGATGAGTTTTGTGGGTCTAAATCATTTTAGCAGGTTTCGGAATAATTTGGTTGGTTTTGATTTGTTTTTATGATGTTTTGTCGGGTTTTCGGAATGTTTTGGTTGGGTTTTAGAATGTTTTGTATTCTCTTGAGTTGTTTTTATTGTGTTGGCAGGTTTTGCAATGTTTGGATTCCTTTTGGCGGGTTTTCAAATATTTTGGCAGGTATTTGGAATATTTTGATTAGTTTTGACGGGTTTTGAAATATTTTGGCCGGTTTTTAGAAGGTTTCGATTTGTTTTGATTTGTTTTGATTCTGTTTAGCCCAGTTTTTGGTGTGTTTGGATTAGCTTTGGTGGGCTTTATCATGTTTTGTCAGGTTTTTTCGAATGTATTGATCACTTCTGTCTGGTTTTCTATTTTGGCGGGTTTGAAAATATTTTTGGATTAGTTTTGGCGGGTTTTCAAATATTTTGGCTCTTTGCGCAGAGATGACGGTGCCGGTTGCGGTGCGCTCCGGGGCGGTCCTTCTGCGGAAAGACGCCTGGCAGCGGCACTTGGGACAGCTCCGCGTCTCCGTATTCTGCGTTTCTTGCCTTCTGCATCTCAGCAAAATGCTTTCCCACTAGGTCTAGCAAGGAGAAACTGTCTCAGCTGAGTAGATGTAGCCCGGCCCGCCCTTTGAAGTTGACAAGTTCTTGGCATCTCAGAGCCTCAAGGGAAGAGCAAGGTTATCTATGGTAGGCTGGGGCAGAACTAGCAGCAAGCAGAGCAAAGTTGTCCAAGAATAGCTTCCATTGGAATGCTAATGGCAATTGAAGAGGCAGGCCAGTGGCAAGCCACTAGCTTCTAGCAGTTTGAAAGTTGCAGACACAGTGCAGGTGTTGTGCGGCTTCCTTCTTGGCCTCCTAGAAGGTGCCGCGGTGCCGCGCTCTCCGTCTCTTGCTTGCCAATATGTTGCCGTGTTCCTCCTATTGTTTGGTTTGTTTTGATTTGTTTTGATGATCTTTTGGCAGGTTTTCGGAATGTTTTGGTGGTGTTTTAGAATGTTTTGTTTTCTCTTGTGTTGTTTTTAGTGTGTTGGCAGGTTGTGGAACGTTTGGGTTCGTTTTGGCGGGTTTTAAAATATTTTGGCGGGTATTTGGAATGTTTTGGTTTGCTTTCATTTGTTTTGATTATGTTTTGGCAAGTTATTGAAAGTTTTGATCACTTCTGACTGGTTTTCTAGTATTTTGGCATCTTTTCAGAATGTTTTGATCAGTTTTGGCGGGTTCTAAAATATTTTGTCGCGTTTTTGGAATGTTTTGGTTGGTTTTGATTTGTTTTTATGATGTTTTTGCCAAGTTTTTTGAATGTTTTGATCAGTTCTGGCTGGTTTTCTAATGTTTTGGCATTTTTTCAGAATGTTTTGATGAGTTTTGTGGGTCTAAATCATTTTGGCGGGTTTTCGGAATATTTTGGTTGGTTTTGATTTGTTTTTATGATCTTTTGGCGGGTTTTCGGAATGTTTTGGTTGGGTTTTAGAATGTTTTGTATTCTCTTGAGTTGTTTTTATTGTGTTGGCAGGTTTTGGAATGTTTGGATTCCTTTTGGCGGGGTTTAAAATATTTTGGCGGGTATTTGGAATATTTTGATTAGTTTTGATGGGTTTTGAAATATTTTGGCCGGTTTTTAGAAGGTTTAGATTTGTTTTGATTTGTTTTGATTCTGTTTAGCCCAGTTTTTGGTGTGTTTGGATTAGCTTTGGTGGGCTTTATCATGTTTTGTCAGGTTTTTTCGAATGTATTGATCACTTCTGTCTGGTTTTCTATTTTGGCGGGTTTGAAAATATTTTTGGATTAGATTTGGCGGGTTTGAAAATATTTTGGCTCTTTGCGCAGAGATGACGGTGCCGGTTGCGGTGCGCTCCGGGGCGCTCCTTCTGCGGAAAGACGCCTGGCAGCGGCACTTGGGACAGCTCCGCGTCTCCGTATTCTGCGTTTCTTGCCTTCTGCATCTCAGCAAAATGCTTTCCCACTAGGTCTAGCAAGGAGAAACTGTGGCAGCTGAGTAGATGTAGCCCGGCCCGCCCTTTGAAGTTGACAAGTTCTTGGCATCTCAGAGCCTCAAGGGAAGAGCAAGGTTATCTATGGTAGGCTGGGGCAGAACTAGCAGCAAGCAGAGCAAAGTTGTCCAAGAATAGCTTCCATTGGAATGCTAATGGCAATTGAAGAGGCAGGCCAGTGGCAAGCCACTAGCTTCTAGCAGTTTGAAAGTTGCAGACACAGTGCAGGTGTTGTGCGGCTTCCTTCTTGGCCTCCTAGAAGGTGCCGCGGTGCCGCGCTCTCCGTCTCTTGCTTGCCAATATGTTGCCGTGTTCCTCCTATTGTTTGGTTTGTTTTGATTTGTTTTGATGATCTTTTGGCAGGTTTTCGGAATGTTTTGGTGGTGTTTTAGAATGTTTTGTTTTCTCTTGTGTTGTTTTTAGTGTGTTGGCAGGTTGTGGAACGTTTGGGTTCGTTTTGGCGGGTTTTAAGATATTTTGGCGGGTATTTGGAATGTTTTGGTTTGCTTTCATTTGTTTTGATTATGTTTTGGCAAGTTATTGAAAGTTTTGATCACTTCTGACTGGTTTTCTAGTATTTTGGCATCTTTTCAGAATGTTTTGATCAGTTTTGGCGGGTTCTAAAATATTTTGTCGCGTTTTTGGAATGTTTTGGTTGGTTTTGATTTGTTTTTATGATGTTTTTGCCAAGTTTTTTGAATGTTTTGATCAGTTCTGGCTGGTTTTCTAATGTTTTGGCATTTTTTCAGAATGTTTTGATGAGTTTTGTGGGTCTAAATCATTTTGGCGGGTTTTCGGAATATTTTGGTTGGTTTTGATTTGTTTTTATGATCTTTTGGCGGGTTTTCGGAATGTTTTGGTTGGGTTTTAGAATGTTTTGTATTCTCTTGAGTTGTTTTTATTGTGTTGGCAGGTTTTGGAATGTTTGGATTCCTTTTGGCGGGGTTTAAAATATTTTGGCGGGTATTTGGAATATTTTGATTAGTTTTGATGGGTTTTGAAATATTTTGGCCGGTTTTTAGAAGGTTTAGATTTGTTTTGATTTGTTTTGATTCTGTTTAGCCCAGTTTTTGGTGTGTTTGGATTAGCTTTGGTGGGCTTTATCATGTTTTGTCAGGTTTTTTCGAATGTATTGATCACTTCTGTCTGGTTTTCTATTTTGGCAGGTTTGAAAATATTTTTGGATTAGATTTGGCGGGTTTGAAAATATTTTGGCTCTTTGCGCAGAGATGACGGTGCCGGTTGCAGTGCGCTCCGGGGCGGTCCTTCTGCGGAAAGACGCCTGGCAGCGGCACTTGGGACAGCTCCGCGTCTCCGTATTCTGCGTTTCTTGCCTTCTGCATCTCAGCAAAATGCTTTCCCACTAGGTCTAGCAAGGAGAAACTGTGGCAGCTGAGTAGATGTAGCCCGGCCCGCCCTTTGAAGTTGACAAGTTCTTGGCATCTCAGAGCCTCAAGGGAAGAGCAAGCTTATCTATGGTAGGCTGGGGCAGAACTAGCAGCAAGCAGAGCAAAGTTGTCCAAGAATAGCTTCCATTGGAATGCTAATGGCAATTGAAGAGGCAGGCCAGTGGCAAGCCACTAGCTTCTAGCAGTTTGAAAGTTGCAGACACAGTGCAGGTGTTGTGCGGCTTCCTTCTTGGCCTCCTAGAAGGTGCCGCGGTGCCGCGCTCTCCGTCTCTTGCTTGCCAATATGTTGCCGTGTTCCTCCTATTGTTTGGTTTGTTTTGATTTGTTTTGATGATCTTTTGGCAGGTTTTCGGAATGTTTTGGTGGTGTTTTAGAATGTTTTGTTTTCTCTTGTGTTGTTTTTAGTGTGTTGGCAGGTTGTGGAACGTTTGGGTTCGTTTTGGCGGGTTTTAAAATCTTTTGGCGGGTATTTGGAATGTTTTGGTTTGCTTTCATTTGTTTTGATTATGTTTTGGCAAGTTATTGAAAGTTTTGATCACTTCTGACTGGTTTTCTAGTATTTTGGCATCTTTTCAGAATGTTTTGATCAGTTTTGGCGGCTTCTAAAATATTTTGTCGCGTTTTTGGAATGTTTTGGTTGGTTTTGATTTGTTTTTATGATGTTTTTGCCAAGTTTTTTGAATGTTTTGATCAGTTCTGGCTGGTTTTCTAATGTTTTGGCATTTTTTCAGAATGTTTTGATGAGTTTTGTGGGTCTATAATAATTTTGGCGTGTTTTCGGAATATTTTGGTTGGTTTTGATTTGTTTTTATGACCTTTTGGCGGGTTTTAGGAATGTTTTGGTGGTGTTTTAGAATGTTTTGTTTTCTCTTGTGTTGTTTTGGTTGTCTTGGCAGGTTGTGGAACGTTTGGATTCCTTTTGGCGGGTTTTGAAATATTTTGGCCGGTTTTTAGAAGGTTTAGATTTGTTTTGATATGTTTTGATTCTGTTTAGCCCAGTTTTTGGTGTGTTTGGATTAGCTTTGGTGGGCTTTTTCATGTTTTGTCAGGTTTTTTCGAATGTATTGATCACTTCTGTCTGGTTTTCTATTTTGGCGGGTTTGAAAATATTTTTGGATTAGTTTTGGCGGGTTTGAAAATATTTTGGCTCTTTGCGCAGAGATGACGGTGCCGGTTGTGGTGCGCTCCGGGGCGCTCCTTCTGCGGAAAGACGCCTGGCAGTGGCACTTGGGAGAGCTCCGCGTCTCTGTATTGTGCGTTTCTTGCCTTCTGCATCTCAGCAAAATGCTTTCCCACTAGGTCTAGCAAGGAGAAACTGTCTCAGCTGAGTAGATGTAGCCCGGCCCGCCCTTTGAAGTTGACAAGTTCTTGGCATCTCAGAGCCTCAAGGGAAGAGCAAGGTTATCTATGGTAGGCTGGGGCAGAACTAGCAGCAAGCAGAGCAAAGTTGTCCAAGAATAGCTTCCATTGGAATGCTAATGGCAATTGAAGAGGCAGGCCAGTGGCAAGCCACTAGCTTCTAGCAGTTTGAAAGTTGCAGACACAGTGCAGGTGTTGTGCGGCTTCTTTCTTGGCCTCCTAGAAGGTGCCGCGGTGCCGCGCTCTCCGTCTCTTGCTTGCCAATATGTTGCCGTGTTCCTCCTATTGTTTGGTTTGTTTTGATTTGTTTTGATGATCTTTTGGCAGGTTTTCGGAATGTTTTGGTGGTGTTTTAGAATGTTTTGTTTTCTCTTGTGTTGTTTTTAGTGTGTTGGCAGGTTGTGGAACGTTTGGGTTCGTTTTGGCGGGTTTTAAAATCTTTTGGCGGGTATTTGGAATGTTTTGGTTTGCTTTCATTTGTTTTGATTATGTTTTGGCAAGTTATTGAAAGTTTTGATCACTTCTGACTGGTTTTCTAGTATTTTGGCATCTTTTCAGAATGTTTTGATCAGTTTTGGCGGGTTCTAAAATATTTTGTCGCGTTTTTGGAATGTTTTGGTTGGTTTTGATTTGTTTTTATGATGTTTTTGCCAAGTTTTTTGAATGTTTTGATCAGTTCTGGCTGGTTTTCTAATGTTTTGGCATTTTTTCAGAATGTTTTGATGAGTTTTGTGGGTCTATAATAATTTTGGCGTGTTTTCGGAATATTTTGGTTGGTTTTGATTTGTTTTTATGACCTTTTGGCGGGTTTTAGGAATGTTTTGGTGGTGTTTTAGAATGTTTTGTTTTCTCTTGTGTTGTTTTGGTTGTCTTGGCAGGTTGTGGAACGTTTGGATTCCTTTTGGCGGGTTTTGAAATATTTTGGCCGGTTTTTAGAAGGTTTAGATTTGTTTTGATATGTTTTGATTCTGTTTAGCCCAGTTTTTGGTGTGTTTGGATTAGCTTTGGTGGGCTTTTTCATGTTTTGTCAGGTTTTTTCGAATGTATTGATCACTTCTGTCTGGTTTTCTATTTTGGCGGGTTTGAAAATATTTTTGGATTAGTTTTGGCGGGTTTTCAAATATTTTGGCTCTTTGCGCAGAGATGACGGTGCCGGTTGCGGTGCGCTCCGGGGCGCTCCTTCTGCGGAAAGACGCCTGGCAGTGGCACTTGGGAGAGCTCCGCGTCTCTGTATTGTGCGTTTCTTGCCTTCTGCATCTCAGCAAAATGCTTTCCCACTAGGTCTAGCAAGGAGAAACTGTCTCAGCTGAGTAGATGTAGCCCGGCCCGCCCTTTGAAGTTGACAAGTTCTTGGCATCTCAGAGCCTCAAGGGAAGAGCAAGGTTATCTATGGTAGGCTGGGGCAGAACTAGCAGCAAGCAGAGCAAAGTTGTCCAAGAATAGCTTCCATTGGAATGCTAATGGCAATTGAAGAGGCAGACCAGTGGCAAGCCACTAGCTTCTAGCAGTTTGAAAGTTGCAGACACAGTGCAGGTGTTGTGCGGCTTCCTTCTTGGCCTCCTAGAAGGTGCCGCGGTGCCGCGCTCTCCGTCTCTTGCTTGCCAATATGTTGCCGTGTTCCTCCTATTGTTTGGTTTGTTTTGATTTGTTTTGATGATCTTTTGGCAGGTTTTCGGAATGTTTTGGTGGTGTTTTAGAATGTTTTGTTTTCTCTTGTGTTGTTTTTAGTGTGTTGGCAGGTTGTGGAACGTTTGGGTTCGTTTTGGCGGGTTTTAAAATCTTTTGGCGGGTATTTGGAATGTTTTGGTTTGCTTTCATTTGTTTTGATTATGTTTTGGCAAGTTATTGAAAGTTTTGATCACTTCTGACTGGTTTTCTAGTATTTTGGCATCTTTTCAGAATGTTTTGATCAGTTTTGGCGGGTTCTAAAATATTTTGTCGCGTTTTTGGAATGTTTTGGTTGGTTTTGATTTGTTTTTATGATGTTTTTGCCAAGTTTTTTGAATGTTTTGATCAGTTCTGGCTGGTTTTCTAATGTTTTGGCATTTTTTCAGAATGTTTTGATGAGTTTTGTGGGTCTATAATAATTTTGGCGTGTTTTCGGAATATTTTGGTTGGTTTTGATTTGTTTTTATGACCTTTTGGCGGGTTTTAGGAATGTTTTGGTGGTGTTTTAGAATGTTTTGTTTTCTCTTGTGTTGTTTTGGTTGTCTTGGCAGGTTGTGGAACGTTTGGATTCCTTTTGGCGGGTTTTGAAATATTTTGGCCGGTTTTTAGAAGGTTTCGATTTGTTTTGATTTGTTTTGATTCTGTTTAGCCCAGTTTTTGGTGTGTTTGGATTAGCTTTGGTGGGCTTTTTCATGTTTTGTCAGGTTTTTTCGAATGTATTGATCACTTCTGTCTGGTTTTCTATTTTGGCGGGTTTGAAAATATTTTTGGATGAGTTTTGGCGAGTTTGAAAATATTTTGGCTCTTTGCGCAGAGATGACGGTGCCGGTTGCGGTGCGCTCCGGGGCGCTCCTTCTGCGGAAAGACGCCTGGCAGTGGCACTTGGGAGAGCTCCGCGTCTCTGTATTCTGCGTTTCTTGCCTTCTGCATCTCAGCAAAATGCTTTCCCACTAGGTCTAGCAAGGAGAAACTGTCTCAGCTGAGTAGATGTAGCCCGGCCCGCCCTTTGAAGTTGACAAGTTCTTGGCATCTCAGAGCCTCAGGGGAAGAGCAAGGTTATCTATGGTAGGCTGGGGCAGAACTAGCAGCAAGCAGAGCAAAGTTGTCCAAGAATAGCTTCCATTGGAATGCTAATGGCAATTGAAGAGGCAGGCCAGTGGCAAGCCACTAGCTTCTAGCAGTTTGAAAGTTGCAGACACAGTGCAGGTGTTGTGCGGCTTCCTTCTTGGCCTCCTAGAAGGTGCCGCGCTCTCCGTCTCTTGCTTGCCAATATGTTGCCGTGTTCCTCCTATTGTTTGGTTTGTTTTGATTTGTTTTGATGATCTTTTGGCGGGTTTTCGGAATGTTTTGGTGGTGTTTTAGAATGTTTTGTTTTCTCTTGTGTTGTTTTTATTGTCTTGGCAGGTTGTGGAACGTTTGGATTTGTTTTGGCGGGTTTTAAAATATTTTGGCGGGTATTTGGAATGTTTTGGTTTGCTTTCATTTGTTTTGATTATGTTTTGGCAAGTTATTGAAAGTTTTGATCACTTCTGACTGGTTTTCTAGTATTTTGGCATCTTTTCAGAATGTTTTGATCAGTTTTGGCAGGTTGTAAACTATTTTGTCAGGTTTTTTGAATGTTTTGGTTGGTTTTGATTTGTTTTTATGATGTTTTGCCAAGTTTTTTGAATGTTTTGATCAGTTCTGGCTGGTTTTCTAATGTTTTGGCATTTTTTCAGAATGTTTTGATGAGTTTTGTGGGTCTAAATTATTTTGGCGGGTTTTCGGAATATTTTGGTTGGTTTTGATTTGTTTTTATGATGTTTTGTCGGGTTTTCGGGAATGTTTTGGTTGGGTTTTAGAATGTTTTGTATTCTCTTGAGTTGTTTTTATTGTGTTGGCAGGTTTTGGAATGTTTGGATTCCTTTTGGCGGGGTTTAAAATATTTTGGCGGGTATTTGGAATGTTTTGGCGGGTATTCGGAATGTTTTGATTAGTTTTGACGGGTTTTGAAATATTTTGGCCGGTTTTTAGAAGGTTTTGATTCTGTTTAGCCCAGTTTTTGGTGTGTTTGGATTAGCTTTGGTGGGCTTTATCATGTTTTGTCAGGTTTTTTCGAATGTATTGATCACTTCTGTCTGGTTTTCTATTTTGGCGGGTTTGAAAATATTTTTGGATGAGTTTTGGCGGGTTTTCAAATATTTTGGCTCTTTGCGCAGAGATGACGGTGCCGGTTGCGGTGCGCTCCGGGGCGCTCCTTCTGCGGAAAGACGCCTGGCAGCGGCACTTGGGACAGCTCCGCGTCTCCGTATTCTGCGTTTCTTGCCTTCTGCATCTCAGCAAAATGCTTTCCCACTAGGTCTAGCAAGGAGAAACTGTGGCAGCTGAGTAGATGTAGCCCGGCCCGCCCTTTGAAGTTGACAAGTTCTTGGCATCTCAGAGCCTCAAGGGAAGAGCAAGGTTATCTATGGTAGGCTGGGGCAGAACTAGCAGCAAGCAGAGCAAAGTTGTCCAAGAATAGCTTCCATTGGAATGCTAATGGCAATTGAAGAGGCAGGCCAGTGGCAAGCCACTAGCTTCTAGCAGTTTGAAAGTTGCAGACACAGTGCAGGTGTTGTGCGGCTTCCTTCTTGGCCTCCTAGAAGGTGCCGCGCTCTCCGTCTCTTGCTTGCCAATATGTTGCCGTGTTCCTCCTATTGTTTGGTTTGTTTTGATTTGTTTTGATGATCTTTTGGTGGGTTTTCGGAATGTTTTGGTGGTGTTTTAGAATGTTTTGTTTTCTCTTGTGTTGTTTTCATTGTCTTGGCAGGTTGTGGAACGTTTGGATTTGTTTTGGCGGGTTTTAAAATATTTTGGCGGGTATTTGGAATGTTTTGGTTTGCTTTCATTTGTTTTGATTATGTTTTGGCAAGTTATTGAATGTTTCGATCACTTCTGACTGGTTTTCTAGTATTTTGGCATCTTTTCAGAATGTTTTGATCAGTTTTGGCAGGTTGTAAACTATTTTGTCAGGTTTTTTGAATGTTTTGGTTGGTTTTGATTTGTTTTTATGATGTTTTGCCAAGTTTTTTGCATGTTTTGATCAGTTCTGGCTGGTTTTCTAATGTTTTGGCATTTTTTCAGAATGTTTTGATGAGTTTTGTGGGTCTAAATTATTTTGGCGGGTTTTCGGAATATTTTGGTTGGTTTTGATTTGTTCTTATGATGTTTTGGCGGGTTTTCGGGAATGTTTTGGTTGGGTTTTAGAATGTTTTGTATTCTCTTGAGTTGTTTTTATTGTGTTGGCAGGTTTTGGAATGTTTGGATTCCTTTTGGCGGGGTTTAAAATATTTTGGCGGGTATTTGGAATGTTTTGGCGGGTATTCGGAATGTTTTGATTAGTTTTGACGGGTTTTGAAATATTTTGGCCGGTTTTTAGAAGGTTTTGATTCTGTTTAGCCCAGTTTTTGGTGTGTTTGGATTAGCTTTGGTGGGCTTTATCATGTTTTGTCAGGTTTTTTCGAATGTATTGATCACTTCTGTCTGGTTTTCTATTTTGGCGGGTTTGAAAATATTTTTGGATGAGTTTTGGCGGGTTTTCAAAGATTTTGGCTCTTTGCGCAGAGACGACGGTGCCGGTTGCGGTGCGCTCCGGGGCGCTCCTTCTGCGGAAAGACGCCTGGCAGCGGCACTTGGGACAGCTCCGCGTCTCCGTATTCTGCGTTTCTTGCCTTCTGCATCTCAGCAAAATGCTTTCCCACTAGGTCTAGCAAGGAGAAACTGTGGCAGCTGAGTAGATGTAGCCCGGCCCGCCCTTTGAAGTTGACAAGTTCTTGGCATCTCAGAGCCTCAAGGGAAGAGCAAGGTTATCTATGGTAGGCTGGGGCAGAACTAGCAGCAAGCAGAGCAAAGTTGTCCAAGAATAGCTTCCATTGGAATGCTAATGGCAATTGAAGAGGCAGGCCAGTGGCAAGCCACTAGCTTCTAGCAGTTTGAAAGTTGCAGACACAGTGCAGGTGTTGTGCGGCTTCCTTCTTGGCCTCCTAGAAGGTGCCGCACTCTCCGTCTCTTGCTTGCCAATATGTTGCCGTGTTCCTCCTATTGTTTGGTTTGTTTTGATTTGTTTTGATGATCTTTTGGCGGGTTTTCGGAATGTTTTGGTGGTGTTTTAGAATGTTTTGTTTTCTCTTGTGTTGTTTTTATTGTCTTGGAAGGTTTTGGAACGTTTGGATTCGTTTTGGCGGGTTTTAAAATATTTTGGCGGGTATTTGGAATGTTTTGGTTTGCTTTCATTTGTTTTGATTATGTTTTGGCAAGTTATTGAAAGTTTTGATCACTTCTGACTTGTTTTCTAGTATTTTGGCATCTTTTCAGAATGTTTTGATCAGTTTTAGCAGGTTGTAAACTATTTTGTCAGGTTTTTGGAATGTTTTGGTTGGTTTTGATTTGTTTTTATGATGTTTTGCCAAGTTTTTTGAATGTTTTGATCAGTTCTGGCTGGTTTTCTAATGTTTTGGCAATTTTCAGAATGTTTTGATGAGTTTTCTGGGTCTAAATTATTTTGGCGGTTTTCGGAATATTTTGGTTGGTTTTGATTTGATTTGATGATGTTTTGTCGGGTTTTCGGGAATGTTTTGGTTGGGTTTTAGAATGTTTTGTATTCTCTTGTGTTGTTTTTATTGTGTTGGCAGGTTTTGGAATGTTTGGATTGCTTTTGGCGGGTTTTAAAATATTTTGGCGGGTATTTGGAATGTTTTGGCGGGTATTCGGAATGTTTTGATTAATTTTGACGGGTTTTGAAATATTTTGGCGGGTTTTTAGAAGGTTTTGACTTGTTTTGATTCTGTTCAGCCCAGTTTTGGTGTGTTTGGATTAGCTTTGGTGGGATTTATCATGTTTTGTCAGGTTTTTTCGAATGTATTGATCACTTCTGTCTGGTTTTCTATTTTGGCGGGTTTGAAAATATTTTTGGATGAGTTTTGGCGGGTTTGAAAATATTTTGGCTCTTTGCGCAGAGACGACGGTGCCGGTTGCGGTGCGCTCCGGGGCGCTCCTTCTGCGGAAAGACGCCTGGCAGCGGCACTTGGGACAGCTCCGCGTCTCCGTATTCTGCGTTTCTTGCCTTCTGCATCTCAGCAAAATGCTTTCCCACTAGATCTAGCAAGGAGAAACTGTGGCAGCTGAGTAGATGTAGCCCGGCCCGCCCTTTGAAGTTGACAAGTTCTTGGCATCTCAGAACCTCAAGGGAAGAGCAAAGTTATCTATGGTAAGCTGGGGCAGAACTAGCAGCAAGCAGAGCAAAGTTGTCCAAGAATAGCTTCCATTGGAATGCTAATGGCAATTGAAGAGGCAGGCCAGTGGCAAGCCACTAGCTTCTAGCAGTTTGAAAGTTGCAGACACAGTGCAGGTGTTGTGCGGCTTCCTTCTTGGCCTCCTAGAAGGTGCCGCGCTCTCCGTCTCTTGCTTGCCAATATGTTGCCGTGTTCCTCCTATTGTTTGGTTTGTTTTGATTTGTTTTGATGATCTTTTGGCGGGTTTTCGGAATGTTTTGGTGGTGTTTTAGAATGTTTTGTTTTCTCTTGTGTTGTTTTTATTGTCTTGGCAGGTTGTGGAACGTTTGGATTCGTTTTGGCGGGTTTTAAAATATTTTGGCGGGTATTTGGAATGTTTTGGTTTGCTTTCATTTGTTTTGATTATGTTTTGGCAAGTTATTGAAAGTTTTGATCACTTCTGACTGGTTTTCTAGTATTTTGGCATCTTTTCAGAATGTTTTGATCAGTTTTGGCAGGTTGTAAACTATTTTGTCAGGTTTTTTGAATGTTTTGGTTGGTTTTGATTTGTTTTTATGATGTTTTGCCAAGTTTTTTGAATGTTTTGATCAGTTCTGGCTGGTTTTCTAATGTTTTGGCATTTTTTCAGAATGTTTTGATGAGTTTTGTGGGTCTAAATTATTTTGGCGGGTTTTCGGAATATTTTGGTTGGTTTTGATTTGTTTTTATGATGTTTTGTCGGGTTTTCGGGAATGTTTTGGTTGGGTTTTAGAATGTTTTGTATTCTCTTGAGTTGTTTTTATTGTGTTGGCAGGTTTTGGAATGTTTGGATTCCTTTTGGCGGGGTTTAAAATATTTTGGCGGGTATTTGGAATGTTTTGGCGGGTATTCGGAATGTTTTGATTAGTTTTGACGGGTTTTGAAATATTTTGGCCGGTTTTTAGAAGGTTTTGATTCTGTTTAGCCCAGTTTTTGGTGTGTTTGGATTAGCTTTGGTGGGCTTTATCATGTTTTGTCAGGTTTTTTCGAATGTATTGATCACTTCTGTCTGGTTTTCTATTTTGGCGGGTTTGAAAATATTTTTGGATGAGTTTTGGCGGGTTTTCAAAGATTTTGGCTCTTTGCGCAGAGATGACGGTGCCGGTTGCGGTGCGCTCCGGGGCGCTCCTTCTGCGGAAAGACGCCTGGCAGCGGCACTTGGGACAGCTCCGCGTCTCCGTATTCTGCGTTTCTTGCCTTCTGCATCTCAGCAAAATGCTTTCCCACTAGGTCTAGCAAGGAGAAACTGTGGCAGCTGAGTAGATGTAGCCCGGCCCGCCCTTTGAAGTTGACAAGTTCTTGGCATCTCAGAGCCTCAAGGGAAGAGCAAGGTTATCTATGGTAGGCTGGGGCAGAACTAGCAGCAAGCAGAGCAAAGTTGTCCAAGAATAGCTTCCATTGGAATGCTAATGGCAATTGAAGAGGCAGGCCAGTGGCAAGCCACTATCTTCTAGCAGTTTGAAAGTTGCAGACACAGTGCAGGTGTTGTGCGGCTTCTTTCTTGGCCTCCTAGAAGGTGCCGTGGTGCCGCGCTCTCCGTCTCTTGCTTGCCAATATGTTGCCGTGTTCCTCCTATTGTTTGGTTTGTTTTGATTTGTTTTGATGATCTTTTGGCGGGTTTTCGGAATGTTTTGGTGGTGTTTTAGAATGTTTTGTTTTCTCTTGTGTTGTTTTTATTGTCTTGGCAGGTTGTGGAACGTTTGGATTCGTTTTGGCGGGTTTTAAAATATTTTGGCGGGTATTTGGAATGTTTTGGTTTGCTTTCATTTGTTTTGATTATGTTTTGGCAAGTTATTGAAAGTTTTGATCACTTCTGACTGGTTTTCTAGTATTTTGGCATCTTTTCAGAATGTTTTGATCAGTTTTGGCAGGTTGTAAAATATTTTGTCGGGTTTTTGGAATGTTTTGGTTGGTTTTGATTTGTTTTTATGGTGTTTTGCCAAGTTTTTTGCATGTTTTGATCAGTTCTGGCTGGTTTTCTAATGTTTTGGCATTTTTTCAGAATGTTTTGATGAGTTTTGTGGGTCTAAATTATTTTGGCGGGTTTTCGGAATATTTTGGTTGGTTTTGATTTGTTTTTATGATGTTTTGGCGGGTTTTCGGAATGTTTTGGTTGGGTTTTAGAATGTTTTGTATTCTCTTGAGTTGTTTTTATTGTGTTGGCAGGTTTTGGAATGTTTGGATTCCTTTTGGCGGGTTTTCAAATATTTTGGCGGGTATTTGGAATATTTTGATTAGTTTTGACGGGTTTTGAAATATTTTGGCCGGTTTTTAGAAGGTTTAGATTTGTTTTGATTTGTTTTGATTCTGTTTAGCCCAGTTTTTGGTGTGTTTGGATTAGCTTTGGTGGGCTTTATCATGTTTTGTCAGGTTTTTTCGAATGTATTGATCACTTCTGTCTGGTTTTCTATTTTGGCGGGTTTGAAAATATTTTTGGATGAGTTTTGGCGGGTTTGAAAATATTTTGGCTCTTTGCGCAGAGACGACGGTGCCGGTTGCGGTGCGCTCCGGGGCGCTCCTTCTGCGGAAAGACGCCTGGCAGTGGCACTTGGCAGAGCTCCGCGTCTCTGTATTGTGCGTTTCTTGCCTTCTGCATCTCAGCAAAATGCTTTCCCACTAGGTCTAGCAAGGAGAAACTGTGGCAGCTGAGTAGATGTAGCCCGGCCCGCCCTTTGAAGTTGACAAGTTCTTGGCATCTCAGAGCCTCAAGGGAAGAGCAAGCTTATCTATGGTAGGCTGGGGCGGAACTAGCAGCAAGCAGAGCAAAGTTGTCCAAGAATAGCTTCCATTGGAATGCTAATGGCAATTGAAGAGGCAGGCCAGTGGCAAGCCACTAGCTTCTAGCAGTTTGAAAGTTGCAGACACAGTGCAGGTGTTGTGCGGCTTCCTTCTTGGCCTCCTAGAAGGTGCCGCGGTGCCGCGCTCTCCGTCTCTTGCTTGCCAATATGTTGCCGTGTTCCTCCTATTGTTTGGTTTGTTTTGATTTGTTTTGATGATCTTTTGGCAGGTTTTCGGAATGTTTTGGTGGTGTTTTAGAATGTTTTGTTTTCTCTTGTGTTGTTTTTAGTGTGTTGGCAGGTTGTGGAACGTTTGGGTTCGTTTTGGCGGGTTTTAAAATCTTTTGGCGGGTATTTGGAATGTTTTGGTTTGCTTTCATTTGTTTTGATTATGTTTTGGCAAGTTATTGAAAGTTTTGATCACTTCTGACTGGTTTTCTAGTATTTTGGCATCTTTTCAGAATGTTTTGATCAGTTTTGGCGGCTTCTAAAATATTTTGTCGCGTTTTTGGAATGTTTTGGTTGGTTTTGATTTGTTTTTATGATGTTTTTGCCAAGTTTTTTGAATGTTTTGATCATTTCTGGCTGGTTTTCTAATGTTTTGGCATTTTTTCAGAATGTTTTGATGAGTTTTGTGGGTCTATAATAATTTTGGCGTGTTTTCGGAATATTTTGGTTGGTTTTGATTTGTTTTTATGACCTTTTGGCGGGTTTTAGGAATGTTTTGGTGGTGTTTTAGAATGTTTTGTTTTCTCTTGTGTTGTTTTGGTTGTCTTGGCAGGTTGTGGAACGTTTGGATTCCTTTTGGCGGGTTTTGAAATATTTTGGCCGGTTTTTAGAAGGTTTAGATTTGTTTTGATTTGTTTTGATTCTGTTTAGCCCAGTTTTTGGTGTGTTTGGATTAGCTTTGGTGGGCTTTATCATGTTTTGTCAGGTTTTTTCGAATGTATTGATCACTTCTGTCTGGTTTTCTATTTTGGCGGGTTTGAAAATATTTTTGGATTAGTTTTGGCGGGTTTTCAAATATTTTGGCTCTTTGCGCAGAGATGACGGTGCCGGTTGCGGTGCGCTCCGGGGCGCTCCTTCTGCGGAAAGACGCCTGGCAGTGGCACTTGGGAGAGCTCCGCGTCTCTGTATTGTGCGTTTCTTGCCTTCTGCATCTCAGCAAAATGCTTTCCCACTAGGTCTAGCAAGGAGAAACTGTCTCAGCTGAGTAGATGTAGCCCGGCCCGCCCTTTGAAGTTGACAAGTTCTTGGCATCTCAGAGCCTCAAGGGAAGAGCAAGGTTATCTATGGTAGGCTGGGGCAGAACTAGCAGCAAGCAGAGCAAAGTTGTCCAAGAATAGCTTCCATTGGAATGCTAATGGCAATTGAAGAGGCAGACCAGTGGCAAGCCACTAGCTTCTAGCAGTTTGAAAGTTGCAGACACAGTGCAGGTGTTGTGCGGCTTCCTTCTTGGCCTCCTAGAAGGTGCCGCGGTGCCGCGCTCTCCGTCTCTTGCTTGCCAATATGTTGCCGTGTTCCTCCTATTGTTTGGTTTGTTTTGATTTGTTTTGATGATGTTTTGGCAGGTTTTTGGAATGTTTTGGTGGTGTTTTAGAATGTTTTGTTTTCTCTTGTGTTGTTTTTATTGTCTTGGCAGGTTGTGGAATGTTTGGATTCCTTTTGGCGGGTTTTAAAATATTTTGGCAGGTATTTGGAATGTTTTGGTTTGCTTTCATTTGTTTTGATTATGTTTTGGCAAGTTATTGAAAGTTTTGATCACTTCTGACTGGTTTTCTAGTATTTTGGCATCTTTTCCGAATGTTTTGATCAGTTTTGGCGGGTTCTAAAATATTTTGTCGCGTTTTTGGAATGTTTTGGTTGGTTTTGATTTGTTTTTATGATGTTTTTCCCAAGTTTTTTGAATGTTTTGATCATTTCTGGCTGGTTTTCTAATGTTTTGGCATTTTTTCAGAATGTTTTGATGAGTTTTGTGGGTCTAAATCATTTTAGCAGGTTTCGGAATAATTTGGTTGGTTTTGATTTGTTTTTATGATGTTTTGGCGTGTTTTCGGAATGTTTTGGTTGGGTTTTAGAATGTTTTGTATTCTCTTGAGTTGTTTTTATTGTGTTGGCAGGTTTTGCAATGTTTGGATTCCTTTTGGCGGGTTTTCAAATATTTTGGCAGGTATTTGGAATATTTTGATTAGTTTTGACGGGTTTTGAAATATTTTGGCCGGTTTTTAGAAGGTTTCGATTTGTTTTGATTTGTTTTGATTCTGTTTAGCCCAGTTTTTGGTGTGTTTGGATTAGCTTTGGTGGGCTTTATCATGTTTTGTCAGGTTTTTTCGAATGTATTGATCACTTCTGTCTGGTTTTCTATTTTGGCGGGTTTGAAAATATTTTTGGATGAGTTTTGGCGGGTTTTCAAAGATTTTGGCTCTTTGCGCAGAGATGACGGTGCCGGTTGCGGTGCGCTCCGGGGCGGTCCTTCTGCGGAAAGACGCCTAGCAGCGGCACTTGGGACAGCTCCGCGTCTCCGTATTCTGCGTTTCTTGCCTTCTGCATCTCAGCAAAATGCTTTCCCACTAGGTCTAGCAAGGAGAAACTGTGGCAGCTGAGTAGATGTAGCCCGGCCCGCCCTTTGAAGTTGACAAGTTCTTGGCATCTCAGAGCCTCAAGGGAAGAGCAAGGTTATCTATGGTAGGCTGGGGCAGAACTAGCAGCAAGCAGAGCAAAGTTGTCCAAGAATAGCTTCCATTGGAATGCTAATGGCAATTGAAGAGGCAGGCCAGTGGCAAGCCACTAGCTTCTAGCAGTTTGAAAGTTGCAGACACAGTGCAGGTGTTGTGCGGCTTCCTTCTTGGCCTCCTAGAAGGTGCCGCGGTGCCGCGCTCTCCGTCTCTTGCTTGCCAATATGTTGCCGTGTTCCTCCTATTGTTTGGTTTGTTTTGATTTGTTTTGATGATCTTTTGGCAGGTTTTCGGAATGTTTTGGTGGTGTTTTAGAATGTTTTGTTTTCTCTTGTGTTGTTTTTAGTGTGTTGGCAGGTTGTGGAACGTTTGGGTTCGTTTTGGCGGGTTTTAAAATCTTTTGGCGGGTATTTGGAATGTTTTGGTTTGCTTTCATTTGTTTTGATTATGTTTTGGCAAGTTATTGAAAGTTTTGATCACTTCTGACTGGTTTTCTAGTATTTTGGCATCTTTTCAGAATGTTTTGATCAGTTTTGGCGGGTTCTAAAATATTTTGTCGCGTTTTTGGAATGTTTTGGTTGGTTTTGATTTGTTTTTATGATGTTTTTGCCAAGTTTTTTGAATGTTTTGATCAGTTCTGGCTGGTTTTCTAATGTTTTGGCATTTTTTCAGAATGTTTTGATGAGTTTTGTGGGTCTAAATCATTTTGGCGGGTTTTCGGAATATTTTGGTTGGTTTTGATTTGTTTTTATGATCTTTTGGCGGGTTTTCGGAATGTTTTGGTTGGGTTTTAGAATGTTTTGTATTCTCTTGAGTTGTTTTTATTGTGTTGGCAGGTTTTGGAATGTTTGGATTCCTTTTGGCGGGTTTTAAAATATTTTGGCGGGTATTTGGAATATTTTGATTAGTTTTGATGGGTTTTGAAATATTTTGGCCGGTTTTTAGAAGGTTTAGATTTGTTTTGATTTGTTTTGATTCTGTTTAGCCCAGTTTTTGGTGTGTTTGGATTAGCTTTGGTGGGCTTTATCATGTTTTGTCAGGTTTTTTCGAATGTATTGATCACTTCTGTCTGGTTTTCTATTTTGGCAGGTTTGAAAATATTTTTGGATTAGTTTTGGCGGGTTTGAAAATATTTTGGCTCTTTGCGCAGAGATGACGGTGCCGGTTGCAGTGCGCTCCGGGGCGGTCCTTCTGCGGAAAGACGCCTGGCAGCGGCACTTGGGACAGCTCCGCGTCTCCGTATTCTGCGTTTCTTGCCTTCTGCATCTCAGCAAAATGCTTTCCCACTAGGTCTAGCAAGGAGAAACTGTGGCAGCTGAGTAGATGTAGCCCGGCCCGCCCTTTGAAGTTGACAAGTTCTTGGCATCTCAGAGCCTCAAGGGAAGAGCAAGCTTATCTATGGTAGGCTGGGGCGGAACTAGCAGCAAGCAGAGCAAAGTTGTCCAAGAATAGCTTCCATTGGAATGCTAATGGCAATTGAAGAGGCAGGCCAGTGGCAAGCCACTAGCTTCTAGCAGTTTGAAAGTTGCAGACACAGTGCAGGTGTTGTGCGGCTTCCTTCTTGGCCTCCTAGAAGGTGCCGCGGTGCCGCGCTCTCCGTCTCTTGCTTGCCAATATGTTGCCGTGTTCCTCCTATTGTTTGGTTTGTTTTGATTTGTTTTGATGATCTTTTGGCAGGTTTTCGGAATGTTTTGGTGGTGTTTTAGAATGTTTTGTTTTCTCTTGTGTTGTTTTTAGTGTGTTGGCAGGTTGTGGAACGTTTGGGTTCGTTTTGGCGGGTTTTAAAATATTTTGGCGGGTATTTGGAATGTTTTGGTTTGCTTTCATTTGTTTTGATTATGTTTTGGCAAGTTATTGAAAGTTTTGATCACTTCTGACTGGTTTTCTAGTATTTTGGCATCTTTTCAGAATGTTTTGATCAGTTTTGGCGGCTTCTAAAATATTTTGTCGCGTTTTTGGAATGTTTTGGTTGGTTTTGATTTGTTTTTATGATGTTTTTGCCAAGTTTTTTGAATGTTTTGATCATTTCTGGCTGGTTTTCTAATGTTTTGGCATTTTTTCAGAATGTTTTGATGAGTTTTGTGGGTCTATAATAATTTTGGCGTGTTTTCGGAATATTTTGGTTGGTTTTGATTTGTTTTTATGACCTTTTGGCGGGTTTTAGGAATGTTTTGGTGGTGTTTTAGAATGTTTTGTTTTCTCTTGTGTTGTTTTGGTTGTCTTGGCAGGTTGTGGAATGTTTGGATTCCTTTTGGCGGGTTTTGAAATATTTTGGCCGGTTTTTAGAAGGTTTAGATTTGTTTTGATATGTTTTGATTCTGTTTAGCCCAGTTTTTGGTGTGTTTGGATTAGCTTTGGTGGGCTTTTTCATGTTTTGTCAGGTTTTTTCGAATGTATTGATCACTTCTGTCTGGTTTTCTATTTTGGCGGGTTTGAAAATATTTTTGGATTAGTTTTGGCGGGTTTGAAAATATTTTGGCTCTTTGCGCAGAGATGACGGTGCCGGTTGTGGTGCGCTCCGGGGCGCTCCTTCTGCGGAAAGACGCCTGGCAGTGGCACTTGGGAGAGCTCCGCGTCTCTGTATTGTGCGTTTCTTGCCTTCTGCATCTCAGCAAAATGCTTTCCCACTAGGTCTAGCAAGGAGAAACTGTCTCAGCTGAGTAGATGTAGCCCGGCCCGCCCTTTGAAGTTGACAAGTTCTTGGCATCTCAGAGCCTCAAGGGAAGAGCAAGCTTATCTATGGTAGGCTGGGGCAGAACTAGCAGCAAGCAGAGCAAAGTTGTCCAAGAATAGCTTCCATTGGAATGCTAATGGCAATTGAAGAGGCAGGCCAGTGGCAAGCCACTAGCTTCTAGCAGTTTGAAAGTTGCAGACACAGTGCAGGTGTTGTGCGGCTTCCTTCTTGGCCTCCTAGAAGGTGCCGCGGTGCCGCGCTCTCCGTCTCTTGCTTGCCAATATGTTGCCGTGTTCCTCCTATTGTTTGGTTTGTTTTGATTTGTTTTGATGATCTTTTGGCAGGTTTTCGGAATGTTTTGGTGGTGTTTTAGAATGTTTTGTTTTCTCTTGTGTTGTTTTTAGTGTGTTGGCAGGTTGTGGAACGTTTGGGTTCGTTTTGGCGGGTTTTAAAATCTTTTGGCGGGTATTTGGAATGTTTTGGTTTGCTTTCATTTGTTTTGATTATGTTTTGGCAAGTTATTGAAAGTTTTGATCACTTCTGACTGGTTTTCTAGTATTTTGGCATCT
>NW_026990043.1:0-46186 GCF_036417665.1 Passer domesticus | reverse complement strand
TGTCAGTTTGCAGGAGGCACTTGGCACTGTCAAACCAGACACAGTTGCCTGTGGGGGCACCTTGCATCTGGGAGATATCCTGAAGCATGCGGAATTTCAGCAGGCAGCCGGCCACTCCGGGCCACCGGGACCTGGACACGAACGATGCCATTTCCCCTGAGAAACAAAACTCACCAGGCCAGGTTCCTGATGTCAGTTTGCAGGAGGCACTTGGCACTGTCAAACCAGACACAGTTGCCTGTGGGTGCTCCTTGCATCTGGGAGATATCCTGAAGCATGCGGAATTTCAGCAGGCAGCCGGCCACTCCGGGCCACCGGGCCCTGGACACGAACGATGGCCTTTCCCCTGAGAAACAAAACTCACCAGGCCAGGTTCCTGATGTCAGTTTGCAGGAGGCACTTGGCACTGTCAAACCAGACACAGTTGCCTGTGGGGGCACCTTGCATCTGGGAGATATCCTGAAGCATGCGGAATTTCAGCAGGCAGCCGGCCACTCCGGGCCACCGGGCCCTGGACACGAACGATGGCCTTTCCCCTGAGAAACAAAACTCACCAGGCCAGGTTCCTGATGTCAGTTTGCAGGAGGCACTTGGCACTGTCAAACCAGACACAGTTGCCTGTGGGTGCACCTTGCATCTGGGAGATATCCTGAAGCATGCGGAATTTCAGCAGGCAGCCGGCCACTCCGGGCCACCGGGCCCTGGACAGGAACGATGCCCTTTCCCCTGAGAAACAAAACTCACCAGGCCAGGTTCCTGATGTCAGTTTGCAGGAGGCACTTGGCACTGTCAAACCAGACACAGTTGCCTGTGGGGGCACCTTGCATCTGGGAGATATCCTGAAGCATGCGGAATTTCAGCAGGCAGCCGGCCACTCCGGGCCACCGGGCCCTGGACACGAACGATGCCCTTTCCCCTGAGAAACAAAACTCACCAGGCCAGGTTCCTGATCTCAGTTTGCAGGAGGCACTTGGCACTGTCAAACCAGACACAGTTGCCTGTGGGGGCACCTTGCATCTGGGAGATATCCTGAAGCATGCGGAATTTCAGCAGGCAGCCGGCCACTCCGGGCCACCGGGCCCTGGACACGAACGATGCCATTTCCCCTGAGAAACAAACCTCACCAGGCCAGGTTCCTGATGTCAGTTTGCAGGAGGCACTTGGCACTGTCAAACCAGACACAGTTGCCTGTGGGGGCACCTTGCATCTGGGAGATATCCTGAAGCATGCGGAATTTCAGCAGGCAGCCGGCCACTCCGGGCCACCGGGCCCTGGACACGAACGATGCCCTTTCCCCTGAGAAACAAAACTCACCAGGCCAGGTTCCTGATGTCAGTTTGCAGGAGGCATTTGGCACTGTCAAACCAGACACAGTTGCCTGTGGGGGCACCTTGCATCTGGGAGATATCCTGAAGCATGCGGAATTTCAGCAGGCAGCCGGCCACTCCGGGCCACCGGGCCCTGGACACGAACAATGCCCTTTCCCCTGAGAAACAAAACTCACCAGGCCAGGTTCCTGATGTCAGTTTGCAGGAGGCACTTGGCACTGTCAAACCAGACACAGTTGCCTGTGGGGGCACCTTGCATCTGGGAGATATCCTGAAGCATGCGGAATTTCAGCAGGCAGCCGGCCACTCCGGGCCACCGGGCCCTGGACACGAACGATGCCATTTCCCCTGAGAA
Organism: Passer domesticus; assembly: GCF_036417665.1. Taxonomy (NCBI): domain Eukaryota; kingdom Metazoa; phylum Chordata; class Aves; order Passeriformes; family Passeridae; genus Passer; species Passer domesticus. Next base: position 44,503 of record NW_026990043.1, on the reverse strand, counting down.
ACAAAACTCACCAGGCCAGGTTCCTGATGTCAGTTTGCAGGAGGCACTTGGCACTGTCAAACCAGACACAGTTGCCTGTGGGTGCTCCTTGCATCTGGGAGATATCCTGAACCATGCGGAATTTCAGCAGGCAGCCGGCCACTCCGGGCCACCGGGCCCTGGACACGAACGATGGCCATTCCCCTGAGAAACAAACCTCACCAGGCCAGGTTCCTGATGTCAGTTTGCAGGAGGCACTTGGCACTGTCAAACCAGACACAGTTGCCTGTGGGGGCACCTTGCATCTGGGAGATATCCTGAAGCATGCGGAATTTCAGCAGGCAGCCGGCCACTCCGGGCCACCGGGCCCTGGACACGAACGATGGCCTTTCCCCTGAGAAACAAAACTCACCAGGCCAGGTTCCTGATGTCAGTTTGCAGGAGGCACTTGGCACTGTCAAACCAGACACAGTTGCCTGTGGGGGCACCTTGCATCTGGGAGATATCCTGAAGCATGCGGAATTTCAGCAGGCAGCCGGCCACTCCGGGCCACCGGGCCCTGGACACGAACGATGCCCTTTCCCCTGAGAAACAAAACTCACCAGGCCAGGTTCCTGATCTCAGTTTGCAGGAGGCACTTGGCACTGTCAAACCAGACACAGTTGCCTGTGGGTGCACCTTGCATCTGGGAGATATCCTGAACCATGCGGAATTTCAGCAGGCAGCCGGCCACTCCGGGCCACCGGGCCCTGGACACGAACGATGCCCTTTCCCCTGAGAAACAAAACTCACCAGGCCAGGTTCCTGATGTCAGTTTGCAGGAGGCACTTGGCACTGTCAAACCAGACACAGTTGCCTGTGGGGGCACCTTGCATCTGGGAGATATCCTGAAGCATGCGGAATTTCAGCAGGCAGCCGGCCACTCCGGGCCACCGGGCCCTGGACACGAACGATGCCATTTCCCCTGAGAAACAAACCTCACCAGGCCAGGTTCGTGATGTCAGTTTGCAGGAGGCACTTGGCACTGTCAAACCAGACACAGTTGCCTGTGGGGGCACCTTGCATCTGGGAGATATCCTGAAGCATGCGGAATTTCAGCAGGCAGCCGGCCACTCCGGGCCACCGGGCCCTGGACACGAATGATGCCCTTTCCCCTGAGAAACAAAACTCACCAGGCCAGGTTCCTGATGTCAGTTTGCAGGAGGCACTTGGCACTGTCAAACCAGACACAGTTGCCTGTGGGGGCACCTTGCATCTGGGAGATATCCTGAAGCATGCGGAATTTCAGCAGGCAGCCGGCCACTCCGGGCCACCGGGCCCTGGACACGAACGATGCCATTTCCCCTGAGAAACAAAACTCACCAGGCCAGGTTCCTGATGTCAGTTTGCAGGAGGCACTTGGCACTCTCAAACCAGACACAGTTGCCTGTGGGTGCTCCTTGCATCTGGGAGATATCCTGAAGCATGCGGAATTTCAGCAGGCAGCCAGCCACTCCGGGCCACCGGGCCCTGGACACGAACGATGGCCTTTCCCCTGAGAAACAAAACTCACCAGGCCAGGTTCCTGATGTCAGTTTGCAGGAGGCACTTGGCACTGTCAAACCAGACACAGTTGCCTGTGGGGGCACCTTGCATCTGGGAGATATCCTGAAGCATGCGGAATTTCAGCAGGCAGCCGGCCACTCCGGGCCACCGGGCCCTGGACACGAACGATGCCCTTTCCCCTGAGAAACAAAACTCACCAGGCCAGGTTCCTGATGTCAGTTTGCAGGAGGCACTTGGCACTGTCAAACCAGACACAGTTGCCTGTGGGTGCACCTTGCATCTGGGAGATATCCTGAAGCATGCGGAATTTCAGCAGGCAGCCGGCCACTCCGGGCCACCGGGCCCTGGACACGAACGATGCCCTTTCCCCTGAGAAACAAAACTCACCAGGCCAGGTTCCTGATGTCAGTTTGCAGGAGGCACTTGGCACTGTCAAACCAGACACAGTTGCCTGTGGGGGCACCTTGCATCTGGGAGATATCCTGAAGCATGCGGAATTTCAGCAGGCAGCCGGCCACTCCGGGCCACTGGGCCCTGGACACGAACGATGCCCTTTCCCCTGAGAAACAAAACTCACCAGGCCAGGTTCCTGATGTCAGTTTGCAGGAGGCACTTGGCACTCTCAAACCAGACACAGTTGCCTGTGGGGGCACCTTGCATCTGGGAGATATCCTGAAGCATGCGGAATTTCAGCAGGCAGCCGGCCACTCTGGGCCACCGGGCCCTGGACACGAATGATGCCCTTTCCCCTGAGAAACAAAACTCACCAGGCCAGGTTCCTGATGTCAGTTTGCAGGAGGCACTTGGCACTGTCAAACCAGACACAGTTGCCTGTGGGGGCACCTTGCATCTGGGAGATATCCTGAAGCATGTGGAATTTCAGCAGGCAGCCGGCCACTCTGGGCCACTGGGCCCTGGACACGAACGATGCCATTTCCCCTGAGAAACAAACCTCACCAGGCCAGGTTCCTGATGTCAGTTTGCAGGAGGCACTTGGCACTGTCAAACCAGACACAGTTGCCTGTGGGTGCACCGTGCATCTGGGAGATATCCTGAAGCATGCGGAATTTCAGCAGGCAGCCGGCCACTCCGGGCCACCGGGCCCTGGACACGAACGATGCCCTTTCCCCTGAGAAAAAAAACTCACCAGGCCAGGTTCCTGATGTCAGTTTGCAGGAGGCACTTGGCACTCTCAAACCAGACACAGTTGCCTGTGGGGGCACCTTGCATCTGGGAGATATCCTGAAGCATGCGGAATTTCAGCAGGCAGCCGGCCACTCCGGGCCACCGGGCCCTGGACACGAACGATGGCCTTTCCCCTGAGAAACAAAACTCACCAGGCCAGGTTCCTGATGTCAGTTTGCAGGAGGCACTTGGCACTGTCAAACCAGACACAGTTGCCTGTGGGGGCACCTTGCATCTGGGAGATATCCTGAAGCATGCGGAATTTCAGCAGGCCGCCGGCCACTCCGGGCCACCGGGCCCTGGACACGAACGATGCCCTTTCCCCTGAGAAAGAAAACTCACCAGGCCAGGTTCCTGATGTCAGTTTGCAGGAGGCACTTGGCACTGTCAAACCAGACACAGTTGCCTGTGGGGGCACCTTGCATCTGGGAGATATCCTGAAGCATGCGGAATTTCAGCAGGCAGCCGGCCACTCTGGGCCACCGGGCCCTGGACACGAATGATGCCCTTTCCCCTGAGAAACAAAACTCACCAGGCCAGGTTCCTGATCTCAGTTTGCAGGAGGCACTTGGCACTGTCAAACCAGACACAGTTGCCTGTGGGTGCACCTTGCATCTGGGAGATATCCTGAAGCATGCGGAATTTCAGCAGGCAGCCGGCCACTCCGGGCCACCGGGCCCTGGACACGAACGATGCCCTTTCCCCTGAGAAACAAAACTCACCAGGCCAGGTTCCTGATGTCAGTTTGCAGGAGGCACTTGGCACTGTCAAACCAGACACAGTTGCCTGTGGGGGCACCTTGCATCTGGGAGATATCCTGAAGCATGCGGAATTTCAGCAGGCAGCCGGCCACTCCGGGCCACCGGGCCCTGGACACGAACGATGCCATTTCCCCTGAGAAACAAAACTCACCAGGCCAGGTTCCTGCTGTCAGTTTGCAGGAGGCACTTGGCACTGTCAAACCAGACACAGTTGCCTGTGGGGGCTCCTTGCATCTGGGAGATATCCTGAAGCATGCGGAATTTCAGCAGGCAGCCGGCCACTCCGGGCCACCGGGCCCTGGACACGAACGATGCCCTTTCCCCTGAGAAACAAAACTCACCAGGCCAGGTTCCTGATGTCACTTTGCAGGAGGCACTTGGCACTGTCAAACCAGACACAGTTGCCTGTGGGGGCACCTTGCATCTGGGAGATATCCTGAAGCATGCGGAATTTCAGCAGGCAGCCGGCCACTCCGGGCCACCGGGCCCTGGACACGAACGATGCCCTTTCCCCTGAGAAACAAAACTCACCAGGCCAGGTTCCTGATGTCAGTTTGCAGGAGGCACTTGGCACTGTCAAACCAGACACAGTTGCCTGTGGGGGCAACTTGCATCTGGGAGATATCCTGAACCATGCGGAATTTCAGCAGGCCGCCGGCCACTCCGGGCCACCGGGCCCTGGACACGAACGATGCCCTTTCCCCTGAGAAAGAAAACTCACCAGGCCAGGTTCCTGATGTCAGTTTGCAGGAGGCACTTGGCACTCTCAAACCAGACACAGTTGCCTGTGGGGGCACCTTGCATCTGGGAGATATCCTGAAGCATGCGGAATTTCAGCAGGCAGCCGGCCACTCCGGGCCACCGGGCCCTGGACACGAACGATGGCCTTTCCCCTGAGAAACAAAACTCACCAGGCCAGGTTCCTGATGTCAGTTTGCAGGAGGCACTTGGCACTGTCAAACCAGACACAGTTGCCTGTGGGGGCACCTTGCATCTGGGAGATATCCTGAAGCATGCGGAATTTCAGCAGGCAGCCGGCCACTCCGGGCCACCGGGCCCTGGACACGAACGATGCCATTTCCCCTGAGAAACAAAACTCACCAGGCCAGGTTCCTGATGTCAGTTTGCAGGAGGCACTTGGCACTGTCAAACCAGACACAGTTGCCTGTGGGGGCACCTTGCATCTGGGAGATATCCTGAAGCATGCGGAATTTCAGCAGGCAGCCGGCCACTCCGGGCCACCGGGCCCTGGACACGAACGATGGCCTTTCCCCTGAGAAACAAAACTCACCAGGCCAGGTTCCTGATGTCAGTTTGCAGGAGGCACTTGGCACTGTCAAACCAGACACAGTTGCCTGTGGGGGCACCTTGCATCTGGGAGATATCCTGAAGCATGCGGAATTTCAGCAGGCAGCCAGCCACTCCGGGCCACCGGGCCCTGGACACGAACGATGGCCTTTCCCCTGAGAAACAAAACTCACCAGGCCAGGTTCCTGATGTCAGTTTGCAGGAGGCACTTGGCACTGTCAAACCAGACACAGTTGCCTGTGGGGGCACCTTGCATCTGGGAGATATCCTGAAGCATGCGGAATTTCAGCAGGCAGCCGGCCACTCCGGGCCACCGGGCCCTGGACACGAACGATGCCATTTCCCCTGAGAAACAAACCTCACCTGGCCAGGTTCCTGATGTCAGTTTGCAGGAGGCACTTGGCACTCTCAAACCAGACACAGTTGCCTGTGGGTGCACCGTGCATCTGGGAGATATCCTGAAGCATGCGGAATTTCAGCAGGCAGCCGGCCACTCCGGGCCACCGGGCCCTGTACACGAACGATGCCCTTTCCCCTGAGAAAAAAAACTCACCAGGCCAGGTTCCTGATGTCAGTTTGCAGGAGGCACTTGGCACTGTCAAACCAGACACAGTTGCCTGTGGGGGCACCTTGCATCTGGGAGATATCCTGAAGCATGCGGAATTTCAGCAGGCAGCCGGCCACTCCGGGCCACCGGGCCCTGGACACGAACGATGCCATTTCCCCTGAGAAACAAACCTCACCTGGCCAGGTTCCTGATGTCAGTTTGCAGGAGGCACTTGGCACTCTCAAACCAGACACAGTTGCCTGTGGGTGCACCGTGCATCTGGGAGATATCCTGAAGCATGCGGAATTTCAGCAGGCAGCCGGCCACTCCGGGCCACCGGGCCCTGTACACGAACGATGCCCTTTCCCCTGAGAAAAAAAACTCACCAGGCCAGGTTCCTGATGTCAGTTTGCAGGAGGCACTTGGCACTCTCAAACCAGACACAGTTGCCTGTGGGGGCACCTTGCATCTGGGAGATATCCTGAAGCATGCGGAATTTCAGCAGGCAGCCGGCCACTCCGGGCCACCGGGCCCTGGACACGAACGATGCCCTTTCCCCTGAGAAACAAAACTCACCAGGCCAGGTTCCTGATCTCAGTTTGCAGGAGGCACTTGGCACTCTCAAACCAGACACAGTTGCCTGTGGGGGCACCTTGCATCTGGGAGATATCCTGAAGCATGCGGAATTTCAGCAGGCAGCCGGCCACTCCGGGCCACCGGGCCCTGGACACGAACGATGCCCTTTCCCCTGAGAAACAAAACTCACCAGGCCAGGTTCCTGATGTCAGTTTGCAGGAGGCACTTGGCACTGTCAAACCAGACACAGTTGCCTGTGGGGGCACCTTGCATCTGGGAGATATCCTGAACCATGCGGAATTTCAGCAGGCAGCCGGCCACTCCGGGCCACCGGGCCCTGGACACGAACGATGCCATTTCCCCTGAGAAACAAAACTCACCAGGCCAGGTTCCTGATGTCAGTTTGCAGGAGGCACTTGGCACTCTCAAACCAGACACAGTTGCCTGTGGGGGCACCTTGCATCTGGGAGATATCCTGAACCATGCGGAATTTCAGCAGGCAGCCGGCCACTCCGGGCCACCGGGCCCTGGACACGAACGATGCCATTTCCCCTGAGAAACAAAACTCACCAGGCCAGGTTCCTGATGTCAGTTTGCAGGAGGCACTTGGCACTGTCAAACCAGACACAGTTGCCTGTGGGGGCACCTTGCATCTGGGAGATATCCTGAAGCATGCGGAATTTCAGCAGGCAGCCGGCCACTCCGGGCCACCGGGCCCTGGACACGAACGATGCCCTTTCCCCTGAGAAACAAAACTCACCAGGCCAGGTTCCTGATGTCAGTTTGCAGGAGGCACTTGGCACTGTCAAACCAGACACAGTTGCCTGTGGGGGCACCTTGCATCTGGGAGATATCCTGAAGCATGCGGAATTTCAGCAGGCAGCCGGCCACTCCGGGCCACCGGGCCCTGGACACGAACGATGCCCTTTCCCCTGAGAAACAAAACTCACCAGGCCAGGTTCCTGATGTCAGTTTGCAGGAGGCACTTGGCACTGTCAAACCAGACACAGTTGCCTGTGGGGGCACCTTGCATCTGGGAGATATCCTGAAGCATGCGGAATTTCAGCAGGCAGCCGGCCACTCCGGGCCACCGGGCCCTGGACACGAACGATGCCATTTCCCCTGAGAAACAAAACTCACCAGGCCAGGTTCCTGCTGTCAGTTTGCAGGAGGCACTTGGCACTGTCAAACCAGACACAGTTGCCTGTGGGGGCTCCTTGCATCTGGGAGATATCCTGAAGCATGCGGAATTTCAGCAGGCAGCCGGCCACTCCGGGCCACCGGGCCCTGGACACGAACGATGGCCTTTCCCCTGAGAAACAAAACTCACCAGGCCAGGTTCCTGATGTCACTTTGCAGGAGGCACTTGGCACTGTCAAACCAGACACAGTTGCCTGTGGGGGCACCTTGCATCTGGGAGATATCCTGAAGCATGCGGAATTTCAGCAGGCAGCCGGCCACTCCGGGCCACCGGGCCCTGGACACGAACGATGCCCTTTCCCCTGAGAAACAAAACTCACCAGGCCAGGTTCCTGATGTCAGTTTGCAGGAGGCACTTGGCACTGTCAAACCAGACACAGTTGCCTGTGGGGGCAACTTGCATCTGGGAGATATCCTGAACCATGCGGAATTTCAGCAGGCCGCCGGCCACTCCGGGCCACCGGGCCCTGGACACGAACGATGCCCTTTCCCCTGAGAAAGAAAACTCACCAGGCCAGGTTCCTGATGTCAGTTTGCAGGAGGCACTTGGCACTCTCAAACCAGACACAGTTGCCTGTGGGGGCACCTTGCATCTGGGAGATATCCTGAACCATGCGGAATTTCAGCAGGCAGCCGGCCACTCCGGGCCACCGGGCCCTGGACACGAACGATGCCCTTTCCCCTGAGAAACAAAACTCACCAGGCCAGGTTCCTGATGTCAGTTTGCAGGAGGCACTTGGCACTGTCAAACCAGACACAGTTGCCTGTGGGGGCACCTTGCATCTGGGAGATATCCTGAAGCATGCGGAATTTCAGCAGGCAGCCGGCCACTCCGGGCCACCGGGCCCTGGACACGAACGATGCCATTTCCCCTGAGAAACAAAACTCACCAGGCCAGGTTCCTGATGTCAGTTTGCAGGAGGCACTTGGCACTGTCAAACCAGACACAGTTGCCTGTGGGGGCACCTTGCATCTGGGAGATATCCTGAAGCATGCGGAATTTCAGCAGGCAGCCGGCCACTCCGGGCCACCGGGCCCTGGACACGAACGATGGCCTTTCCCCTGAGAAACAAAACTCACCAGGCCAGGTTCCTGATGTCAGTTTGCAGGAGGCACTTGGCACTGTCAAACCAGACACAGTTGCCTGTGGGGGCACCTTGCATCTGGGAGATATCCTGAAGCATGCGGAATTTCAGCAGGCAGCCAGCCACTCCGGGCCACCGGGCCCTGGACACGAACGATGGCCTTTCCCCTGAGAAACAAAACTCACCAGGCCAGGTTCCTGATGTCAGTTTGCAGGAGGCACTTGGCACTGTCAAACCAGACACAGTTGCCTGTGGGGGCACCTTGCATCTGGGAGATATCCTGAAGCATGCGGAATTTCAGCAGGCAGCCGGCCACTCCGGGCCACCGGGCCCTGGACACGAACGATGCCATTTCCCCTGAGAAACAAACCTCACCTGGCCAGGTTCCTGATGTCAGTTTGCAGGAGGCACTTGGCACTCTCAAACCAGACACAGTTGCCTGTGGGTGCACCGTGCATCTGGGAGATATCCTGAAGCATGCGGAATTTCAGCAGGCAGCCGGCCACTCCGGGCCACCGGGCCCTGTACACGAACGATGCCCTTTCCCCTGAGAAAAAAAACTCACCAGGCCAGGTTCCTGATGTCAGTTTGCAGGAGGCACTTGGCACTCTCAAACCAGACACAGTTGCCTGTGGGGGCACCTTGCATCTGGGAGATATCCTGAAGCATGCGGAATTTCAGCAGGCAGCCGGCCACTCCGGGCCACCGGGCCCTGGACACGAACGATGCCCTTTCCCCTGAGAAACAAAACTCACCAGGCCAGGTTCCTGATCTCAGTTTGCAGGAGGCACTTGGCACTCTCAAACCAGACACAGTTGCCTGTGGGGGCACCTTGCATCTGGGAGATATCCTGAAGCATGCGGAATTTCAGCAGGCAGCCGGCCACTCTGGGCCACCGGGCCCTGGACACGAATGATGCCCTTTCCCCTGAGAAACAAAACTCACCAGGCCAGGTTCCTGATCTCAGTTTGCAGGAGGCACTTGGCACTGTCAAACCAGACACAGTTGCCTGTGGGGGCACCTTGCATCTGGGAGATATCCTGAAGCATGCGGAATTTCAGCAGGCAGCCGGCCACTCCGGGCCACCGGGCCCTGGACACGAACGATGCCCTTTCCCCTGAGAAACAAAACTCACCAGGCCAGGTTCCTGATGTCAGTTTGCAGGAGGCACTTGGCACTGTCAAACCAGACACAGTTGCCTGTGGGGGCACCTTGCATCTGGGAGATATCCTGAACCATGCGGAATTTCAGCAGGCAGCCGGCCACTCCGGGCCACCGGGCCCTGGACACGAACGATGCCATTTCCCCTGAGAAACAAAACTCACCAGGCCAGGTTCCTGATGTCAGTTTGCAGGAGGCACTTGGCACTCTCAAACCAGACACAGTTGCCTGTGGGGGCACCTTGCATCTGGGAGATATCCTGAACCATGCGGAATTTCAGCAGGCAGCCGGCCACTCCGGGCCACCGGGCCCTGGACACGAACGATGCCATTTCCCCTGAGAAACAAAACTCACCAGGCCAGGTTCCTGATGTCAGTTTGCAGGAGGCACTTGGCACTGTCAAACCAGACACAGTTGCCTGTGGGGGCACCTTGCATCTGGGAGATATCCTGAAGCATGCGGAATTTCAGCAGGCAGCCGGCCACTCCGGGCCACCGGGCCCTGGACACGAACGATGCCCTTTCCCCTGAGAAACAAAACTCACCAGGCCAGGTTCCTGATGTCAGTTTGCAGGAGGCACTTGGCACTGTCAAACCAGACACAGTTGCCTGTGGGGGCACCTTGCATCTGGGAGATATCCTGAAGCATGCGGAATTTCAGCAGGCAGCCGGCCACTCCGGGCCACCGGGCCCTGGACACGAACGATGCCCTTTCCCCTGAGAAACAAAACTCACCAGGCCAGGTTCCTGATGTCAGTTTGCAGGAGGCACTTGGCACTGTCAAACCAGACACAGTTGCCTGTGGGGGCACCTTGCATCTGGGAGATATCCTGAAGCATGCGGAATTTCAGCAGGCAGCCGGCCACTCTGGGCCACCGGGCCCTGGACACGAATGATGCCCTTTCCCCTGAGAAACAAAACTCACCAGGCCAGGTTCCTGATGTCAGTTTGCAGGAGGCACTTGGCACTGTCAAACCAGACACAGTTGCCTGTGGGGGCACCTTGCATCTGGGAGATATCCTGAAGCATGTGGAATTTCAGCAGGCAGCCGGCCACTCCGGGCCACCGGGCCCTGGACACGAACGATGCCATTTCCCCTGAGAAACAAACCTCACCAGGCCAGGTTCCTGATGTCAGTTTGCAGGAGGCACTTGGCACTGTCAAACCAGACACAGTTGCCTGTGGGGGCACCTTGCATCTGGGAGATATCCTGAAGCATGCGGAATTTCAGCAGGCAGCCGGCCACTCCGGGCCACCGGGCCCTGGACACGAACGATGCCCTTTCCCCTGAGAAACAAAACTCACCAGGCCAGGTTCCTGATGTCAGTTTGCAGGAGGCACTTGGCACTCTCAAACCAGACACAGTTGCCTGTGGGGGCAACTTGCATCTGGGAGATATCCTGAACCATGCGGATTTTCAGCAGGCAGCCGGCCACTCCGGGCCACCGGGCCCTGGACACGAACGATGCCCTTTCCCCTGAGAAACAAACCTCACCAGGCCAGGTTCCTGCTGTCAGTTTGCAGGAGGCACTTGGCACTGTCAAACCAGACACAGTTGCCTGTGGGGGCACCTTGCATCTGGGAGATATCCTGAAGCATGCGGAATTTCAGCAGGCAGCCGGCCACTCCGGGCCACCGGGCCCTGGACACGAACGATGCCCTTTCCCCTGAGAAACAAAACTCACCAGGCCAGGTTCCTGATGTCAGTTTGCAGGAGGCACTTGGCACTCTCAAACCAGACACAGTTGCCTGTGGGGGCACCTTGCATCTGGGAGATATCCTGAAGCATGCGGAATTTCAGCAGGCAGCCGGCCACTCCGGGCCACCGGGCCCTGGACACGAACGATGCCCTTTCCCCTGAGAAACAAAACTCACCAGGCCAGGTTCCTGATCTCAGTTTGCAGGAGGCACTTGGCACTCTCAAACCAGACACAGTTGCCTGTGGGGGCACCTTGCATCTGGGAGATATCCTGAAGCATGCGGAATTTCAGCAGGCAGCCGGCCACTCTGGGCCACCGGGCCCTGGACACGAATGATGCCCTTTCCCCTGAGAAACAAAACTCACCAGGCCAGGTTCCTGATCTCAGTTTGCAGGAGGCACTTGGCACTGTCAAACCAGACACAGTTGCCTGTGGGGGCACCTTGCATCTGGGAGATATCCTGAAGCATGCGGAATTTCAGCAGGCAGCCGGCCACTCCGGGCCACCGGGCCCTGGACACGAACGATGCCCTTTCCCCTGAGAAACAAAACTCACCAGGCCAGGTTCCTGATGTCAGTTTGCAGGAGGCACTTGGCACTGTCAAACCAGACACAGTTGCCTGTGGGGGCACCTTGCATCTGGGAGATATCCTGAACCATGCGGAATTTCAGCAGGCAGCCGGCCACTCCGGGCCACCGGGCCCTGGACACGAACGATGCCATTTCCCCTGAGAAACAAAACTCACCAGGCCAGGTTCCTGATGTCAGTTTGCAGGAGGCACTTGGCACTCTCAAACCAGACACAGTTGCCTGTGGGGGCACCTTGCATCTGGGAGATATCCTGAACCATGCGGAATTTCAGCAGGCAGCCGGCCACTCCGGGCCACCGGGCCCTGGACACGAACGATGCCATTTCCCCTGAGAAACAAAACTCACCAGGCCAGGTTCCTGATGTCAGTTTGCAGGAGGCACTTGGCACTGTCAAACCAGACACAGTTGCCTGTGGGGGCACCTTGCATCTGGGAGATATCCTGAAGCATGCGGAATTTCAGCAGGCAGCCGGCCACTCCGGGCCACCGGGCCCTGGACACGAACGATGCCCTTTCCCCTGAGAAACAAAACTCACCAGGCCAGGTTCCTGATGTCAGTTTGCAGGAGGCACTTGGCACTGTCAAACCAGACACAGTTGCCTGTGGGGGCACCTTGCATCTGGGAGATATCCTGAAGCATGCGGAATTTCAGCAGGCAGCCGGCCACTCCGGGCCACCGGGCCCTGGACACGAACGATGCCCTTTCCCCTGAGAAACAAAACTCACCAGGCCAGGTTCCTGATGTCAGTTTGCAGGAGGCACTTGGCACTGTCAAACCAGACACAGTTGCCTGTGGGGGCACCTTGCATCTGGGAGATATCCTGAAGCATGCGGAATTTCAGCAGGCAGCCGGCCACTCTGGGCCACCGGGCCCTGGACACGAATGATGCCCTTTCCCCTGAGAAACAAAACTCACCAGGCCAGGTTCCTGATGTCAGTTTGCAGGAGGCACTTGGCACTGTCAAACCAGACACAGTTGCCTGTGGGGGCACCTTGCATCTGGGAGATATCCTGAAGCATGTGGAATTTCAGCAGGCAGCCGGCCACTCCGGGCCACCGGGCCCTGGACACGAACGATGCCATTTCCCCTGAGAAACAAACCTCACCAGGCCAGGTTCCTGATGTCAGTTTGCAGGAGGCACTTGGCACTGTCAAACCAGACACAGTTGCCTGTGGGGGCACCTTGCATCTGGGAGATATCCTGAAGCATGCGGAATTTCAGCAGGCAGCCGGCCACTCCGGGCCACCGGGCCCTGGACACGAACGATGCCCTTTCCCCTGAGAAACAAAACTCACCAGGCCAGGTTCCTGATGTCAGTTTGCAGGAGGCACTTGGCACTCTCAAACCAGACACAGTTGCCTGTGGGGGCAACTTGCATCTGGGAGATATCCTGAACCATGCGGATTTTCAGCAGGCAGCCGGCCACTCCGGGCCACCGGGCCCTGGACACGAACGATGCCCTTTCCCCTGAGAAACAAACCTCACCAGGCCAGGTTCCTGCTGTCAGTTTGCAGGAGGCACTTGGCACTGTCAAACCAGACACAGTTGCCTGTGGGGGCACCTTGCATCTGGGAGATATCCTGAAGCATGCGGAATTTCAGCAGGCAGCCGGCCACTCCGGGCCACCGGGCCCTGGACACGAACGATGCCCTTTCCCCTGAGAAACAAAACTCACCAGGCCAGGTTCCTGATGTCAGTTTGCAGGAGGCACTTGGCACTCTCAAACCAGACACAGTTGCCTGTGGGGGCACCTTGCATCTGGGAGATATCCTGAAGCATGCGGAATTTCAGCAGGCAGCCGGCCACTCCGGGCCACCGGGCCCTGGACACGAACGATGCCCTTTCCCCTGAGAAACAAAACTCACCAGGCCAGGTTCCTGATGTCAGTTTGCAGGAGGCACTTGGCACTGTCAAACCAGACACAGTTGCCTGTGGGGGCACCTTGCATCTGGGAGATATCCTGAACCATGCGGAATTTCAGCAGGCAGCCGGCCACTCCGGGCCACCGGGCCCTGGACACGAACGATGCCCTTTCCCCTGAGAAACAAAACTCACCAGGCCAGGTTCCTGATGTCAGTTTGCAGGAGGCACTTGGCACTCTCAAACCAGACACAGTTGCCTGAGGGGGCAACTTTCATCTGGGAGATATCCTGAACCATGCGGATTTTCAGCAGGCAGCCGGCCACTCCGGGCCACCGGGCCCTGGACACGAACGATGCCCTTTCCCCTGAGAAACAAAACTCACCAGGCCAGGTTCCTGATGTCAGTTTGCAGGAGGCACTTGGCACTCTCAAACCAGACACAGTTGCCTGTGGGGGCACCTTGCATCTGGGAGATATCCTGAAGCATGCGGAATTTCAGCAGGCAGCCGGCCACTCTGGGCCACCGGGCCCTGGACACGAACGATGCCCTTTCCCCTGAGAAACAAAACTCACCAGGCCAGGTTCCTGATGTCAGTTTGCAGGAGGCACTTGGCACTGTCAAACCAGACACAGTTGCCTGTGGGTGCACCTTGCATCTGGGAGATATCCTGAAGCATGTGGAATTTCAGCAGGCAGCCGGCCACTCCGGGCCACCGGGCCCTGGACACGAACGATGCCATTTCCCCTGAGAAACAAACCTCACCAGGCCAGGTTCCTGATGTCAGTTTGCAGGAGGCACTTGGCACTGTCAAACCAGACACAGTTGCCTCTGGGGGCACCTTGCATCTGGGAGATATCCTGAAGCATGCGGAATTTCAGCAGGCAGCCGGCCACTCCGGGCCACCGGGCCCTGGACACGAACGATGCCCTTTCCCCTGAGAAACAAAACTCACCAGGCCAGGTTCCTGATGTCAGTTTGCAGGAGGCACTTGGCACTGTCAAACCAGACACAGTTGCCTGTGGGGGCACCTTGCATCTGGGAGATATCCTGAAGCATGCGGAATTTCAGCAGGCAGCCGGCCACTCCGGGCCACCGGGCCCTGGACACGAACGATGCCCTTTCCCCTGAGAAACAAAACTCACCAGGCCAGGTTCCTGATGTCAGTTTGCAGGAGGCACTTGGCACTGTCAAACCAGACACAGTTGCCTGAGGGGGCAACTTTCATCTGGGAGATATCCTGAAGCATGCGGATTTTCAGCAGGCAGCCGGCCACTCCGGGCCACCGGGCCCTGGACACGAACGATGCCCTTTCCCCTGAGAAACAAAACTCACCAGGCCAGGTTCCTGATGTCAGTTTGCAGGAGGCACTTGGCACTCTCAAACCAGACACAGTTGCCTGTGGGGGCACCTTGCATCTGGGAGATATCCTGAAGCATGCGGAATTTCAGCAGGCAGCCGGCCACTCTGGGCCACCGGGCCCTGGACACGAACGATGCCCTTTCCCCTGAGAAACAAAACTCACCAGGCCAGGTTCCTGATGTCAGTTTGCAGGAGGCACTTGGCACTGTCAAACCAGACACAGTTGCCTGTGGGTGCACCTTGCATCTGGGAGATATCCTGAAGCATGTGGAATTTCAGCAGGCAGCCGGCCACTCCGGGCCACCGGGCCCTGGACACGAACGATGCCATTTCCCCTGAGAAACAAACCTCACCAGGCCAGGTTCCTGATGTCAGTTTGCAGGAGGCACTTGGCACTGTCAAACCAGACACAGTTGCCTCTGGGGGCACCTTGCATCTGGGAGATATCCTGAAGCATGCGGAATTTCAGCAGGCAGCCGGCCACTCCGGGCCACCGGGCCCTGGACACGAACGATGCCCTTTCCCCTGAGGAAAAAAACTCACCAGGCCAGGTTCCTGATGTCAGTTTGCAGGAGGCACTTGGCACTGTCAAACCAGACACAGTTGCCTGTGGGTGCACCTTGCATCTGGGAGATATCCTGAAGCATGTGGAATTTCAGCAGGCAGCCGGCCACTCCGGGCCACCGGGCCCTGGACACGAACGATGCCATTTCCCCTGAGAAACAAACCTCACCAGGCCAGGTTCCTGATGTCAGTTTGCAGGAGGCACTTGGCACTGTCAAACCAGACACAGTTGCCTGTGGGGGCAACTTGCATCTGGGAGATATCCTGAAGCATGCGGAATTTCAGCAGGCAGCCGGCCACTCCGGGCCACCGGGCCCTGGACACGAACGATGCCCTTTCCCCTGAGAAACAAAACTCACCAGGCCAGGTTCCTGATGTCAGTTTGCAGGAGGCACTTGGCACTCTCAAACCAGACACAGTTGCCTGTGGGGGCAACTTGCATCTGGGAGATATCCTGAACCATGCGGATTTTCAGCAGGCAGCCGGCCACTCCGGGCCACCGGGCCCTGGACACGAGCGATGCCCTTTCCCCTGAGAAACAAACCTCACCAGGCCAGGTTCCTGATCTCAGTTTGCAGGAGGCACTTGGCACTCTCAAACCAGACACAGTTGCCTGTGGGTGCACCCTGCATCTGGGAGATATCCTGAAGCATGCGGAATTTCAGCAGGCAGCCGGCCACTCCGGGCCACCGGGCCCTGGACACGAACGATGGCCTTTCCCCTGAGAAACAAAACTCACCAGGCCAGGTTCCTGATGTCAGTTTGCAGGAGGCACTTGGCACTGTCAAACCAGACACAGTTGCCTGTGGGTGCTCCTTGCATCTGGGAGATATCCTGAAGCATGCGGAATTTCAGCAGGCAGCCGGCCACTCCGGGCCACCGGGCCCTGGACACGAATGATGCCCTTTCCCCTGAGAAACAAAACTCACCAGGCCAGGTTCCTGATGTCAGTTTGCAGGAGGCACTTGGCACTGTCAAACCAGACACAGTTGCCTGTGGGGGCACCTTGCATCTGGGAGATATCCTGAAGCATGCGGAATTTCAGCAGGCCGCCGGCCACTCCGGGCCACCGGGCCCTGGACACGAACGATGCCCTTTCCCCTGAGAAACAAAACTCACCAGGCCAGGTTCCTGATGTCAGTTTGCAGGAGGCACTTGGCACTCTCAAACCAGACACAGTTGCCTGTGGGGGCACCTTGCATCTGGGAGATATCCTGAAGCATGCGGAATTTCAGCAGGCAGCCGGCCACTCCGGGCCACCGGGCCCTGGACACGAACGATGCCCTTTCCCCTGAGGAAAAAACTCACCAGGCCAGGTTCCTGATGTCAGTTTGCAGGAGGCACTTGGCACTGTCAAACCAGACACAGTTGCCTGTGGGGGCACCTTGCATCTGGGAGATATCCTGAACCATGCGGAATTTCAGCAGGCAGCCGGCCACTCCGGGCCACCGGGCCCTGGACACGAATGATGGCCTTTCCCCTGAGAAACAAAACTCACCAGGCCAGGTTCCTGATGTCAGTTTGCAGGAGGCACTTGGCACTCTCAAACCAGACACAGTTGCCTGTGGGGGCAACTTGCATCTGGGAGATATCCTGAACCATGCGGATTTTCAGCAGGCAGCCGGCCACTCCGGGCCACCGGGCCCTGGACACGAACGATGCCCTTTCCCCTGAGAAACAAAACTCACCAGGCCAGGTTCCTGATGTCAGTTTGCAGGAGGCACTTGGCACTCTCAAACCAGACACAGTTGCCTGTGGGGGCACCTTGCATCTGGGAGATATCCTGAAGCATGCGGAATTTCAGCAGGCAGCCGGCCACTCTGGGCCACCGGGCCCTGGACACGAACGATGCCCTTTCCCCTGAGAAACAAAACTCACCAGGCCAGGTTCCTGATGTCAGTTTGCAGGAGGCACTTGGCACTGTCAAACCAGACACAGTTGCCTCTGGGGGCACCTTGCATCTGGGAGATATCCTGAAGCATGCGGAATTTCAGCAGGCAGCCGGCCACTCCGGGCCACCGGGCCCTGGACACGAACGATGCCCTTTCCCCTGAGGAAAAAAACTCACCAGGCCAGGTTCCTGATGTCAGTTTGCAGGAGGCACTTGGCACTCTCAAACCAGACACAGTTGCCTGTGGGGGCACCTTGCATCTGGGAGATATCCTGAAGCATGCGGAATTTCAGCAGGCAGCCGGCCACTCTGGGCCACCGGGCCCTGGACACGAACGATGCCCTTTCCCCTGAGAAACAAAACTCACCAGGCCAGGTTCCTGATGTCAGTTTGCAGGAGGCACTTGGCACTGTCAAACCAGACACAGTTGCCTGTGGGTGCACCTTGCATCTGGGAGATATCCTGAAGCATGCGGAATTTCAGCAGGCAGCCGGCCACTCCGGGCCACCGGGCCCTGGACACGAACGATGCCATTTCCCCTGAAAAACATCCTCACCAGGCCAGGTTCCTGATGTCAGTTTGCAGGAGGCACTTGGCACTGTCAAACCAGACACAGTTGCCTGTGGGGGCACCTTGCATCTGGGAGATATCCTGAAGCATGCGGAATTTCAGCAGGCAGCTGGCCACTCCGGGCCACCGGGCCCTGGACACGAACGATGCCCTTTCCCCTGAGAAACAAAACTCACCAGGCCAGGTTCCTGATGTCAGTTTGCAGGAGGCACTTGGCACTGTCAAACCAGACACAGTTGCCTGTGGGTGCACCTTGCATCTGGGAGATATCCTGAAGCATGCGGAATTTCAGCAGGCAGCCGGCCACTCCGGGCCACCGGGCCCTGGACACGAACGATGGCCTTTCCCCTGAGAAACAAAACTCACCAGGCCAGGTTCCTGATGTCAGTTTGCAGGAGGCACTTGGCACTGTCAAACCAGACACAGTTGCCTGTGGGTGCACCTTGCATCTGGGAGATATCCTGAAGCATGCGGAATTTCAGCAGGCAGCCGGCCACTCCGGGCCACCGGGCCCTGGACACGAATGATGCCCTTTCCCCTGAGAAACAAAACTCACCAGGCCAGGTTCCTGATGTCAGTTTGCAGGAGGCACTTGGCACTGTCAAACCAGACACAGTTGCCTGTGGGGGCACCTTGCATCTGGGAGATATCCTGAAGCATGCGGAATTTCAGCAGGCAGCCGGCCACTCGGGGCCACCGGGCCCTGGACACGAACAATGCCCTTTCCCCTGAGAAACAAAACTCACCAGGCCATGTTCCTGATGTCAGTTTGCAGGAGGAAATGGCACTGTCAAACCAGACACAGTTGCCTGTGGGGGCACCTTGCATCTGGGAGATATCCTGAAGCATGCGGAATTTCAGCAGGCAGCCGGCCACTCCGGGCCACCGGGCCCTGGACACGAACGATGGCCTTTCCCCTGAGAAACAAAACTCACCAGGCCAGGTTCCTGATGTCAGTTTGCAGGAGGCACTTGGCACTGTCAAACCAGACACAGTTGCCTGTGGGTGCTCCTTGCATCTGGGAGATATCCTGAAGCATGCGGAATTTCAGCAGGCAGCCGGCCACTCCGGGCCACCGGGCCCTGGACACGAACGATGCCATTTCCCCTGAGAAACAAACCTCACCAGGCCAGGTTCCTGATGTCAGTTTGCAGGAGGCACTTGGCACTGTCAAACCAGACACAGTTGCCTGTGGGTGCACCTTGCATCTGGGAGATATCCTGAAGCATGCGGAATTTCAGCAGGCAGCCGGCCACTCCGGGCCACCGGGCCCTGGACACGAATGATGCCCTTTCCCCTGAGAAACAAAACTCACCAGGCCAGGTTCCTGATGTCAGTTGGCAGGAGGCACTTGGCACTCTCAAACCAGACACAGTTGCCTGTGGGGGCACCTTGCATCTGGGAGATATCCTGAACCATGCGGATTTTCAGCAGGCAGCCGGCCACTCCGGGCCACCGGGCCCTGGACACGAATGATGCCCTTTCCCCTGAGAAACAAAACTCACCAGGCCAGGTTCCTGATGTCAGTTTGCAGGAGGCACTTGGCACTCTCAAACCAGACACAGTTGCCTGTGGGGGCACCTTGCATCTGGGAGATATCCTGAAGCATGCGGAATTTCAGCAGGCAGCCGGCCACTCGGGGCCACCGGGCCCTGGACACGAACAATGCCCTTTCCCCTGAGAAACAAAACTCACCAGGCCATGTTCCTGATGTCAGTTTGCAGGAGGAAATGGCACTGTCAAACCAGACACAGTTGCCTGTGGGGGCACCTTGCATCTGGGAGATATCCTGAAGCATGCGGAATTTCAGCAGGCAGCCGGCCACTCCGGGCCACCGGGCCCTGGACACGAACGATGGCCTTTCCCCTGAGAAACAAAACTCACCAGGCCAGGTTCCTGATGTCAGTTTGCAGGAGGCACTTGGCACTGTCAAACCAGACACAGTTGCCTGTGGGTGCTCCTTGCATCTGGGAGATATCCTGAAGCATGTGGAATTTCAGCAGGCAGCCGGCCACTCCGGGCCACCGGGCCCTGGACACGAACGATGCCATTTCCCCTGAGAAACAAACCTCACCAGGCCAGGTTCCTGATGTCAGTTTGCAGGAGGCACTTGGCACTGTCAAACCAGACACAGTTGCCTGTGGGGGCACCTTGCATCTGGGAGATATCCTGAAGCATGCGGAATTTCAGCAGGCAGCCGGCCACTCCGGGCCACCGGGCCCTGGACACGAACGATGCCCTTTCCCCTGAGGAAAAAAACTCACCAGGCCAGGTTCCTGATGTCAGTTTGCAGGAGGCACTTGGCACTCTCAAACCAGACACAGTTGCCTGTGGGGGCACCTTGCATCTGGGAGATATCCTGAACCATGCGGATTTTCAGCAGGCAGCCGGCCACTCCGGGCCACCGGGCCCTGGACACGAACGATGGCCTTTCCCCTGAGAAACAAAACTCACCAGGCCAGGTTCCTGATGTCAGTTTGCAGGAGGCACTTGGCACTGTCAAACCAGACACAGTTGCCTGTGGGGGCACCTTGCATCTGGGAGATATCCTGAAGCATGCGGAATTTCAGCAGGCAGCCGGCCACTCTGGGCCACCGGGCCCTGGACACGAACGATGCCCTTTCCCCTGAGAAACAAAACTCACCAGGCCAGGTTCCTGATGTCAGTTTGCAGGAGGCACTTGGCACTGTCAAACCAGACACAGTTGCCTGTGGGTGCACCTTGCATCTGGGAGATATCCTGAAGCATGCGGAATTTCAGCAGGCAGCCGGCCACTCCGGGCCACCGGGCCCTGGACACGAACGATGCCATTTCCCCTGAGAAACAAACCTCACCAGGCCAGGTTCCTGATGTCAGTTTGCAGGAGGCACTTGGCACTGTCAAACCAGACACAGTTGCCTGTGGGTGCACCTTGCATCTGGGAGATATCCTGAAGCATGCGGAATTTCAGCAGGCAGCCGGCCCCTCCGGGCCACCGGGCCCTGGACACGAACGATGCCCTTTCCCCTGAGGAAAAAAACTCACCAGGCCAGGTTCCTGATGTCAGTTTGCAGGAGGCACTTGGCACTCTCAAACCAGACACAGTTGCCTGTGGGGGCACCTTGCATCTGGGAGATATCCTGAAGCATGCGGAATTTCAGCAGGCAGCCGGCCACTCCGGGCCACCGGGCCCTGGACACGAACAATGCCCTTTCCCCTGAGAAACAAAACTCACCAGGCCAGGTTCCTGATGTCAGTTTGCAGGAGGCACTTGGCACTCTCAAACCAGACACAGTTGCCTGTGGGGGCACCTTGCATCTGGGAGATATCCTGAAGCATGCGGAATTTCAGCAGGCAGCCGGCCACTCCGGGCCACCGGGCCCTGGACACGAACGATGCCATTTCCCCTGAGAAACAAAACTCACCAGGCCAGGTTCCTGATGTCAGTTTGCAGGAGGCACTTGGCACTGTCAAACCAGACACAGTTGCCTGTGGGGGCACCTTGCATCTGGGAGATATCCTGAAGCATGCGGAATTTCAGCAGGCCGCCGGCCACTCCGGGCCACCGGGCCCTGGACACGAACGATGCCCTTTCCCCTGAGAAACAAAACTCACCAGGCCAGGTTCCTGATGTCAGTTTGCAGGAGGCACTTGGCACTCTCAAACCAGACACAGTTGCCTGTGGGGGCACCTTGCATCTGGGAGATATCCTGAAGCATGCGGAATTTCAGCAGGCAGCCGGCCACTCCGGGCCACCGGGCCCTGGACACGAACGATGCCCTTTCCCCTGAGGAAAAAACTCACCAGGCCAGGTTCCTGATGTCAGTTTGCAGGAGGCACTTGGCACTGTCAAACCAGACACAGTTGCCTGTGGGGGCACCTTGCATCTGGGAGATATCCTGAACCATGCGGAATTTCAGCAGGCAGCCGGCCACTCCGGGCCACCGGGCCCTGGACACGAATGATGGCCTTTCCCCTGAGAAACAAAACTCACCAGGCCAGGTTCCTGATGTCAGTTTGCAGGAGGCACTTGGCACTCTCAAACCAGACACAGTTGCCTGTGGGGGCAACTTGCATCTGGGAGATATCCTGAACCATGCGGATTTTCAGCAGGCAGCCGGCCACTCCGGGCCACCGGGCCCTGGACACGAACGATGCCCTTTCCCCTGAGAAACAAAACTCACCAGGCCAGGTTCCTGATGTCAGTTTGCAGGAGGCACTTGGCACTCTCAAACCAGACACAGTTGCCTGTGGGGGCACCTTGCATCTGGGAGATATCCTGAAGCATGCGGAATTTCAGCAGGCAGCCGGCCACTCTGGGCCACCGGGCCCTGGACACGAACGATGCCCTTTCCCCTGAGAAACAAAACTCACCAGGCCAGGTTCCTGATGTCAGTTTGCAGGAGGCACTTGGCACTGTCAAACCAGACACAGTTGCCTCTGGGGGCACCTTGCATCTGGGAGATATCCTGAAGCATGCGGAATTTCAGCAGGCAGCCGGCCACTCCGGGCCACCGGGCCCTGGACACGAACGATGCCCTTTCCCCTGAGGAAAAAAACTCACCAGGCCAGGTTCCTGATGTCAGTTTGCAGGAGGCACTTGGCACTCTCAAACCAGACACAGTTGCCTGTGGGGGCACCTTGCATCTGGGAGATATCCTGAAGCATGCGGAATTTCAGCAGGCAGCCGGCCACTCTGGGCCACCGGGCCCTGGACACGAACGATGCCCTTTCCCCTGAGAAACAAAACTCACCAGGCCAGGTTCCTGATGTCAGTTTGCAGGAGGCACTTGGCACTGTCAAACCAGACACAGTTGCCTGTGGGTGCACCTTGCATCTGGGAGATATCCTGAAGCATGCGGAATTTCAGCAGGCAGCCGGCCACTCCGGGCCACCGGGCCCTGGACACGAACGATGCCCTTTCCCCTGAGAAACAAAACTCACCAGGCCAGGTTCCTGATGTCAGTTTGCAGGAGGCACTTGGCACTGTCAAACCAGACACAGTTGCCTGTGGGGGCACCTTGCATCTGGGAGATATCCTGAAGCATGCGGAATTTCAGCAGGCAGCCGGCCACTCCGGGCCACCGGGCCCTGGACACGAACGATGCCCTTTCCCCTGAGAAACAAAACTCACCAGGCCAGGTTCCTGATGTCAGTTTGCAGGAGGCACTTGGCACTGTCAAACCAGACACAGTTGCCTGTGGGGGCACCTTGCATCTGGGAGATATCCTGAAGCATGCGGAATTTCAGCAGGCAGCCGGCCACTCTGGGCCACCGGGCCCTGGACACGAACGATGCCCTTTCCCCTGAGAAACAAAACTCACCAGGCCAGGTTCCTGATGTCAGTTTGCAGGAGGCACTTGGCACTGTCAAACCAGACACAGTTGCCTGTGGGGGCACCTTGCATCTGGGAGATATCCTGAAGCATGCGGAATTTCAGCAGGCAGCTGGCCACTCCGGGCCACCGGGCCCTGGACACGAACGATGGCCTTTCCCCTGAGAAACAAAACTCACCAGCCAAGTTCCTGATGTCAGTTTGCAGGAGGCACTTGGCACTGTCAAACCAGACACAGTTGCCTGTGGGGGCACCTTGCATCTGGGAGATATCCTGAAGCATGCGAAATTTCAGCAGGCAGCCGGCCACTCCGGGCCACCGGGCCCTGGACACGAACGATGGCCTTTCCCCTGAGAAACAAAACTCACCAGGCCAGGTTCCTGATGTCAGTTTGCAGGAGGCACTTGGCACTGTCAAACCAGACACAGTTGCCTGTGGGTGCACCTTGCATCTGGGAGATATCCTGAAGCATGCGGAATTTCAGCAGGCAGCCGGCCACTCCGGGCCACCGGGCCCTGGACACGAACGATGGCCTTTCCCCTGAGAAACAAAACTCACCAGGCCAGGTTCCTGATGTCAGTTTGCAGGAGGCACTTGGCACTGTCAAACCAGACACAGTTGCCTGTGGGGGCACCTTGCATCTGGGAGATATCCTGAAGCATGCGGAATTTCAGCAGGCAGCCGGCCACTCCGGGCCACCGGGCCCTGGACACGAACGATGCCCTTTCCCCTGAGAAACAAAACTCACCAGGCCAGGTTCCTGATGTCAGTTTGCAGGAGGCACTTGGCACTGTCAAACCAGACACAGTTGCCTGTGGGTGCTCCTTGCATCTGGGAGATATCCTGAAGCATGTGGAATTTCAGCAGGCAGCCGGCCACTCCGGGCCACCGGGCCCTGGACACGAACGATGCCATTTCCCCTGAGAAACAAACCTCACCAGGCCAGGTTCCTGATGTCAGTTTGCAGGAGGCACTTGGCACTGTCAAACCAGACACAGTTGCCTGTGGGGGCACCTTGCATCTGGGAGATATCCTGAAGCATGCGGAATTTCAGCAGGCAGCCGGCCACTCCGGGCCACCGGGCCCTGGACACGAACGATGCCCTTTCCCCTGAGGAAAAAAACTCACCAGGCCAGGTTCCTGATGTCAGTTTGCAGGAGGCACTTGGCACTCTCAAACCAGACACAGTTGCCTGTGGGGGCACCTTGCATCTGGGAGATATCCTGAAGCATGCGGAATTTCAGCAGGCAGCCGGCCACTCCGGGCCACCGGGCCCTGGACACGAACGATGGCCTTTCCCCTGAGAAACAAAACTCACCAGGCCAGGTTCCTGATGTCAGTTTGCAGGAGGCACTTGGCACTGTCAAACCAGACACAGTTGCCTGTGGGGGCACCTTGCATCTGGGAGATATCCTGAAGCATGCGGAATTTCAGCAGGCAGCCGGCCACTCCGGGCCACCGGGCCCTGGACACGAACGATGGCCTTTCCCCTGAGAAACAAAACTCACCAGGCCAGGTTCCTGATGTCAGTTTGCAGGAGGCACTTGGCACTCTCAAACCAGACACAGTTGCCTGTGGGGGCACCTTGCATCTGGGAGATATCCTGAAGCATGCGGAATTTCAGCAGGCAGCCGGCCACTCTGGGCCACCGGGCCCTGGACACGAACGATGCCCTTTCCCCTGAGAAACAAAACTCACCAGGCCAGGTTCCTGATGTCAGTTTGCAGGAGGCACTTGGCACTTTCAAACCAGACACAGTTGCCTGTGGGTGCACCTTGCATCTGGGAGATATCCTGAAGCATGCGGAATTTCAGCAGGCAGCCGGCCACTCCGGGCCACCGGGCCCTGGACACGAACGATGCCATTTCCCCTGAGAAACAAACCTCACCAGGCCAGGTTCCTGATGTCAGTTTGCAGGAGGCACTTGGCACTGTCAAACCAGACACAGTTGCCTGTGGGGGCACCTTGCATCTGGGAGATATCCTGAAGCATGCGGAATTTCAGCAGGCAGCCGGCCACTCCGGGCCACCGGGCCCTGGACACGAACGATGCCATTTCCCCTGAGAAACAAAACTCACCAGGCCAGGTTCCTGATGTCAGTTTGCAGGAGGCACTTGGCACTGTCAAACCAGACACAGTTGCCTGTGGGGGCACCTTGCATCTGGGAGATATCCTGAAGCATGCGGAATTTCAGCAGGCAGCTGGCCACTCCGGGCCACCGGGCCCTGGACACGAACGATGGCCTTTCCCCTGAGAAACAAAACTCACCAGGCCAGGTTCCTGATGTCAGTTTGCAGGAGGCACTTGGCACTGTCAAACCAGACACAGTTGCCTGTGGGGGCACCTTGCATCTGGGAGATATCCTGAAGCATGCGAAATTTCAGCAGGCAACCGGCCACTCCGGGCCACCGGGCCCTGGACACGAACGATGCCCTTTCCCCTGAGAAACAAAACTCACCAGGCCAGGTTCCTGATGTCAGTTTGCAGGAGGCACTTGGCACTGTCAAACCAGACACAGTTGCCTGTGGGGGCACCTTGCATCTGGGAGATATCCTGAAGCATGCGGAATTTCAGCAGGCAGCCGGCCACTCCGGGCCACCGGGCCCTGGACACGAACGATGCCCTTTCCCCTGAGAAACAAAACTCACCAGGCCAGGTTCCTGATGTCAGTTTGCAGGAGGCACTTGGCACTGTAAAACCAGACACAGTTGCCTGTGGGTGCACCTTGCATCTGGGAGATATCCTGAAGCATGCGGAATTTCAGCAGGCAGCCGGCCACTCCGGGCCACCGGGCCCTGGACACGAACGATGCCCTTTCCCCTGAGAAACAAAACTCACCAGGCCAGGTTCCTGATGTCAGTTTGCAGGAGGCACTTGGCACACTCAAACCAGACACAGTTGCCTGTGGGGGCACCTTGCATCTGGGAGATATCCTGAACCATGCGGAATTTCAGCAGGCAGCCGGCCACTCCGGGCCACCGGGCCCTGGACACGAACGATGCCATTTCCCCTGAGAAACAAAACTCACCAGGCCAGGTTCCTGATGTCAGTTTGCAGGAGGCACATGGCACTGTCAAACCAGACACAGTTGCCTGTGGGTGCTCCTTCCATCTGGGAGATATCCTGAACCATGCGGAATTTCAGCAGGCAGCCGGCCACTCCGGGCCACCGGGCCCTGGACACGAACAATGGCCTTTCCCCTGAGAAACAAAACTCACCAGGCCAGGTTCCTGATGTCAGTTTGCAGGAGGCACTTGGCACTGTCAAACCAGACACAGTTGCCTGTGGGGGCACCTTGCATCTGGGAGATATCCTGAAGCATGCGGAATTTCAGCAGGCCGCCGGCCACTCCGGGCCACCGGGCCCTGGACACGAACGATGCCCTTTCCCCTGAGAAACAAAACTCACCAGGCCAGGTTCCTGATGTCAGTTTGCAGGAGGCACTTGGCACTGTCAAACCAGACACAGTTGCCTGTGGGGGCACCTTGCATCTGGGAGATATCCTGAAGCATGCGGAATTTCAGCAGGCAGCTGGCCACTCCGGGCCACCGGGCCCTGGACACGAACAATGCCCTTTCCCCTGAGAAACAAAACTCACCAGGCCAGGTTCCTGATGTCAGTTTGCAGGAGGCACTTGGCACTGTCAAACCAGACACAGTTGCCTGTGGGGGCACCTTGCATTTGGGAGATATCCTGAAGCATGCGGAATTTCAGCAGGCAGCCGGCCACTCCGGGCCACCGGGCCCTGGACACGAACGATGCCATTTCCCCTGAGAAACAAAACTCACCAGGCCAGGTTCCTGATCTCAGTTTGCAGGAGGCACTTGGCACTGTCAAACCAGACACAGTTGCCTGTGGGTGCTCCTTGCATCTGGGAGATATCCTGAACCATGCGGAATTTCAGCAGGCAGCCGGCCACTCCGGGCCACCGGGCCCTGGACACGAACGATGGCCTTTCCCCTGAGAAACAAAACTCACCAGGCCAGGTTCCTGATGTCAGTTTGCAGGAGGCACTTGGCACTGTCAAACCAGACACAGTTGCCTGTGGGGGCACCTTGCATCTGGGAGATATCCTGAAGCATGCGGAATTTCAGCAGGCAGCCGGCCACTCCGGGCCACCGGGCCCTGGACACGAACGATGCCCTTTCCCCTGAGAAACAAAACTCACCAGGCCAGGTTCCTGATGTCAGTTTGCAGGAGGCACTTGGCACTGTCAAACCAGACACAGTTGCCTGTGGGGGCACCTTGCATCTGGGAGATATCCTGAAGCATGCGGAATTTCAGCAGGCAGCCGGCCACTCCGGGCCACCGGGCCCTGGACACGAATGATGCCCTTTCCCCTGAGAAACAAAACTCACCAGGCCAGGTTCCTGATGTCAGTTTGCAGGAGGCACTTGGCACTGTCAAACCAGACACAGTTGCCTGTGGGGGCAACTTGCATCTGGGAGATATCCTGAAGCATGCGGAATTTCAGCAGGCCGCCGGCCACTCCGGGCCACCGGGCCCTGGACACGAACGATGCCCTTTCCCCTGAGAAACAAAACTCACCAGGCCAGGTTCCTGATGTCAGTTTGCAGGAGGCACTTGGCACTGTCAAACCAGACACAGTTGCCTGTGGGGGCACCTTGCATCTGGGAGATATCCTGAAGCATGCGGAATTTCAGCAGGCAGCCGGCCACTCCGGGCCACCGGGCCCTGGACACGAACGATGGCCTTTCCCCTGAGAAACAAAACTCACCAGGCCAGGTTCCTGATGTCAGTTTGCAGGAGGCACTTGGCACTGTCAAACCAGACACAGTTGCCTGTGGGGGCACCTTGCATCTGGGAGATATCCTGAAGCATGCGGAATTTCAGCAGGCAGCCGGCCACTCCGGGCCACTGGGCCCTGGACACGAACGATGCCCTTTCCCCTGAGAAACAAAACTCACCAGGCCAGGTTCCTGATGTCAGTTTGCAGGAGGCACTTGGCACTGTCAAACCAGACACAGTTGCCTGTGGGGGCACCTTGCATCTGGGAGATATCCTGAAGCATGCGGAATTTCAGCAGGCAGCCGGCCACTCTGGGCCACCGGGCCCTGGACACGAATGATGCCCTTTCCCCTGAGAAACAAAACTCACCAGGCCAGGTTCCTGATGTCAGTTTGCAGGAGGCACTTGGCACTGTCAAACCAGACACAGTTGCCTGTGGGGGCACCTTGCATCTGGGAGATATCCTGAAGCATGTGGAATTTCAGCAGGCAGCCGGCCACTCCGGGCCACCGGGCCCTGGACACGAACGATGCCATTTCCCCTGAGAAAAAAAACTCACCAGGCCAGGTTCCTGATGTCAGTTTGCAGGAGGCACTTGGCACTCTCAAACCAGACACAGTTGCCTGTGGGGGCACCTTGCATCTGGGAGATATCCTGAAGCATGCGGAATTTCAGCAGGCAGCCGGCCACTCCGGGCCACCGGGCCCTGGACACGAACGATGCCCTTTCCCCTGAGAAACAAAACTCACCAGGCCAGGTTCCTGATGTCAGTTTGCAGGAGGCACTTGGCACTGTCAAACCAGACACAGTTGCCTGTGGGGGCACCTTGCATCTGGGAGATATCCTGAACCATGCGGAATTTCAGCAGGCAGCCGGCCACTCCGGGCCACCGGGCCCTGGACACGAACGATGCCATTTCCCCTGAGAAACAAACCTCACCAGGCCAGGTTCCTGATGTCAGTTTGCAGGAGGCACTTGGCACTGTCAAACCAGACACAGTTGCCTGTGGGGGCACCTTGCATCTGGGAGATATCCTGAAGCATGCGGAATTTCAGCAGGCAGCCGGCCACTCCGGGCCACCGGGCCCTGGACACGAACGATGCCATTTCCCCTGAGAAACAAAACTCACCAGGCCAGGTTCCTGATGTCAGTTTGCAGGAGGCACTTGGCACTGTCAAACCAGACACAGTTGCCTGTGGGTGCTCCTTGCATCTGGGAGATATCCTGAAGCATGCGGAATTTCAGCAGGCCGCCGGCCACTCCGGGCCACCGGGCCCTGGACACGAACGATGCCCTTTCCCCTGAGAAACAAAACTCACCAGGCCAGGTTCCTGATGTCAGTTTGCAGGAGGCACTTGGCACTGTCAAACCAGACACAGTTGCCTGTGGGGGCACCTTGCATCTGGGAGATATCCTGAAGCATGCGGAATTTCAGCAGGCAGCCGGCCACTCCGGGCCACCGGGCCCTGGACACGAACGATGGCCTTTCCCCTGAGAAACAAAACTCACCAGGCCAGGTTCCTGATGTCAGTTTGCAGGAGGCACTTGGCACTGTCAAACCAGACACAGTTGCCTGTGGGGGCACCTTGCATCTGGGAGATATCCTGAAGCATGCGGAATTTCAGCAGGCAGCCGGCCACTCCGGGCCACCGGGCCCTGGACACGAACGATGGCCTTTCCCCTGAGAAACAAAACTCACCAGGCCAGGTTCCTGATGTCAGTTTGCAGGAGGCACTTGGCACTGTCAAACCAGACACAGTTGCCTGTGGGGGCACCTTGCATCTGGGAGATATCCTGAAGCATGCGGAATTTCAGCAGGCAGCCGGCCACTCCGGGCCACCGGGCCCTGGACACGAACGATGCCCTTTCCCCTGAGAAACAAAACTCACCAGGCCAGGTTCCTGATGTCAGTTTGCAGGAGGCACTTGGCACTCTCAAACCAGACACAGTTGCCTGTGGGGGCACCTTGCATCTGGGAGATATCCTGAAGCATGCGGAATTTCAGCAGGCAGCCGGCCACTCCGGGCCACCGGGCCCTGGACACGAACGATGCCCTTTCCCCTGAGAAACAAAACTCACCAGGCCAGGTTCCTGATGTCAGTTTGCAGGAGGCACTTGGCACTCTCAAACCAGACACAGTTGCCTGTGGGGGCACCTTGCATCTGGGAGATATCCTGAAGCATGCGGAATTTCAGCAGGCAGCCGGCCACTCCGGGCCACCGGGCCCTGGACACGAACGATGCCCTTTCCCCTGAGAAACAAAACTCACCAGGCCAGGTTCCTGATGTCAGTTTGCAGGAGGCACTTGTCACTGTCAAACCAGACACAGTTGCCTGTGGGGGCACCTTGCATCTGGGAGATATCCTGAAGCATGCGGAATTTCAGCAGGCAGCCGGCCACTCTGGGCCACCGGGCCCTGGACACGAACCATGCCCTTTCCCCTGAGAAACAAAACTCACCAGGCCAGGTTCCTGATGTCAGTTTGCAGGAGGCACTTGGCACTGTCAAACCAGACACAGTTGCCTGTGGGTGCACCTTGCATCTGGGAGATATCCTGAAGCATGTGGAATTTCAGCAGGCAGCCGGCCACTCCGGGCCACCGGGCCCTGGACACGAACGATGCCATTTCCCCTGAGAAACAAACCTCACCAGGCCAGGTTCCTGATGTCAGTTTGCAGGAGGCACTTGGCACTGTCAAACCAGACACAGTTGCCTGTGGGTGCTCCTTGCATCTGGGAGATATCCTGAAGCATGTGGAATTTCAGCAGGCAGCCGGCCACTCCGGGCCACCGGGCCCTGGACACGAACGATGCCATTTCCCCTGAGAAACAAAACTCACCAGGCCAGGTTCCTGATGTCAGTTTGCAGGAGGCACTTGGCACTGTCAAACCAGACACAGTTGCCTGTGGGGGCACCTTGCATCTGGGAGATATCCTGAAGCATGCGGAATTTCAGCAGGCAACCGGCCACTCCGGGCCACCGGGCCCTGGACACGAACGATGGCCTTTCCCCTGAGAAACAAAACTCACCAGGCCAGGTTCCTGATGTCAGTTTGCAGGAGGCACTTGGCACTGTCAAACCAGACACAGTTGCCTGTGGGGGCAACTTGCATCTGGGACATATCCTGAAGCATGTGGAATTTCAGCAGGCAGCCGGCCACTCCGGGCCACCGGGCCCTGGACACGAACGATGCCCTTTCCCCTGAGAAACAAAACTCACCAGGCCAGGTTCCTGATGTCAGTTTGCAGGAGGCACTTGGCACTGTCAAACCAGACACAGTTGCCTGTGGGGGCACCTTGCATCTGGGAGATATCCTGAAGCATGCGGAATTTCAGCAGGCAGCCGGCCACTCCGGGCCACCGGGCCCTGGACACGAACGATGCCATTTCCCCTGAGAAACAAAACTCACCAGGCCAGGTTCCTGATGTCAGTTTGCAGGAGGCACTTGGCACTGTCAAACCAGACACAGTTGCCTGTGGGTGCTCCTTGCATCTGGGAGATATCCTGAAGCATGTGGAATTTCAGCAGGCAGCCGGCCACTCCGGGCCACCGGGCCCTGGACACGAACGATGCCATTTCCCCTGAGAAACAAAACTCACCAGGCCAGGTTCCTGATGTCAGTTTGCAGGAGGCACTTGGCACTGTCAAACCAGACACAGTTGCCTGTGGGGGCACCTTGCATCTGGGAGATATCCTGAAGCATGCGGAATTTCAGCAGGCAGCTGGCCACTCCGGGCCACCGGGCCCTGGACACGAACGATGGCCTTTCCCCTGAGAAACAAAACTCACCAGGCCAGGTTCCTGATGTCAGTTTGCAGGAGGCACTTGGCACTGTCAAACCAGACACAGTTGCCTGTGGGGGCAACTTGCATCTGGGAGATATCCTGAAGCATGCGGAATTTCAGCAGGCAGCCGGCCACTCCGGGCCACCGGGCCCTGGACACGAACGATGCCCTTTCCCCTGAGAAACAAAACTCACCAGGCCAGGTTCCTGATGTCAGTTTGCAGGAGGCACTTGGCACTGTCAAACCAGACACAGTTGCCTGTGGGGGCACCTTGCATCTGGGAGATATCCTGAAGCATGCGGAATTTCAGCAGGCAGCCGGCCACTCCGGGCCACCGGGCCCTGGACACGAACGATGCCATTTCCCCTGAGAAACAAAACTCACCAGGCCAGGTTCCTGATGTCAGTTTGCAGGAGGCACTTGGCACTGTCAAACCAGACACAGTTGCCTGTGGGTGCTCCTTGCATCTGGGAGATATCCTGAAGCATGCGGAATTTCAGCAGGCAGCCGGCCACTCCGGGCCACCGGGCCCTGGACACGAACGATGCCCTTTCCCCTGAGAAACAAAATTCACCAGGCCAGGTTCCTGATGTCAGTTTGCAGGAGGCACTTGGCACTGTCAAACCAGACACAGTTGCCTGTGGGGGCACCTTGCATCTGGGAGATATCCTGAAGCATGCGGAATTTCAGCAGGCAGCCGGCCACTCCGGGCCACCGGGCCCTGGACACGAACAATGCCCTTTCCCCTGAGAAACAAAACTCACCAGGCCAGGTTCCTGATGTCAGTTTGCAGGAGGCACTTGGCACTGTCAAACCAGACACAGTTGCCTGTGGGGGCACCTTGCATCTGGGAGATATCCTGAAGCATGCGGAATTTCAGCAGGCAGCCGGCCACTCCGGGCCACCGGGCCCTGGACACGAACGATGCCCTTTCCCCTGAGAAACAAAACTCACCAGGCCAGGTTCCTGATGTCAGTTTGCAGGAGGCACTTGGCACTGTCAAACCAGACACAGTTGCCTGTGGGGGCACCTTGCATCTGGGAGATATCCTGAAGCATGCGGAATTTCAGCAGGCAGCTGGCCACTCCGGGCCACCGGGCCCTGGACACGAACGATGGCCTTTCCCCTGAGAAACAAAACTCACCAGGCCAGGTTCCTGATGTCAGTTTGCAGGAGGCACTTGGCACTGTCAAACCAGACACAGTTGCCTGTGGGGGCAACTTGCATCTGGGAGATATCCTGAAGCATGCGGAATTTCAGCAGGCAGCCGGCCACTCCGGGCCACCGGGCCCTGGACACGAACGATGCCCTTTCCCCTGAGAAACAAAACTCACCAGGCCAGGTTCCTGATGTCAGTTTGCAGGAGGCACTTGGCACTGTCAAACCAGACACAGTTGCCTGTGGGGGCACCTTGCATCTGGGAGATATCCTGAAGCATGCGGAATTTCAGCAGGCAGCCGGCCACTCCGGGCCACCGGGCCCTGGACACGAACGATGCCATTTCCCCTGAGAAACAAAACTCACCAGGCCAGGTTCCTGATGTCAGTTTGCAGGAGGCACTTGGCACTGTCAAACCAGACACAGTTGCCTGTGGGTGCTCCTTGCATCTGGGAGATATCCTGAAGCATGCGGAATTTCAGCAGGCAGCCGGCCACTCCGGGCCACCGGGCCCTGGACACGAACGATGCCCTTTCCCCTGAGAAACAAAATTCACCAGGCCAGGTTCCTGATGTCAGTTTGCAGGAGGCACTTGGCACTGTCAAACCAGACACAGTTGCCTGTGGGGGCACCTTGCATCTGGGAGATATCCTGAAGCATGCGGAATTTCAGCAGGCAGCCGGCCACTCCGGGCCACCGGTCCGTGGACACGAACAATGCCCTTTCCCCTGAGAAACAAAACTCACCAGGCCAGGTTCCTGATGTCAGTTTGCAGGAGGCACTTGGCACTGTCAAACCAGACACAGTTGCCTGTGGGGGCACCTTGCATCTGGGAGATATCCTGAAGCATGCGGAATTTCAGCAGGCAGCCGGCCACTCCGGGCCACCGGGCCCTGGACACGAACAATGCCCTTTCCCCTGAGAAACAAAACTCACCAGGCCAGGTTCCTGATGTCAGTTTGCAGGAGGCACTTGGCACTGTCAAACCAGACACAGTTGCCTGTGGGGGCACCTTGCATCTGGGAGATATCCTGAAGCATGCGGAATTTCAGCAGGCAGCTGGCCACTCCGGGCCACCGGGCCCTGGACACGAACGATGGCCTTTCCCCTGAGAAACAAAACTCACCAGGCCAGGTTCCTGATGTCAGTTTGCAGGAGGCACTTGGCACTGTCAAACCAGACACAGTTGCCTGTGGGGGCAACTTGCATCTGGGAGATATCCTGAAGCATGCGGAATTTCAGCAGGCAGCCGGCCACTCCGGGCCACCGGGCCCTGGACACGAACGATGCCCTTTCCCCTGAGAAACAAAACTCACCAGGCCAGGTTCCTGATGTCAGTTTGCAGGAGGCACTTGGCACTGTCAAACCAGACACAGTTGCCTGTGGGGGCACCTTGCATCTGGGAGATATCCTGAAGCATGCGGAATTTCAGCACGCAGCCGGCCACTCCGGGCCACCGGGCCCTGGACACGAACGATGCCATTTCCCCTGAGAAACAAAACTCACCAGGCCAGGTTCCTGATGTCAGTTTGCAGGAGGCACTTGGCACTGTCAAACCAGACACAGTTGCCTGTGGGGGCACCTTGCATCTGGGAGATATCCTGAAGCATGCGGAATTTCAGCAGGCAGCCGGCCACTCCGGGCCACCGGGCCCTGGACACGAACGATGCCCTTTCCCCTGAGAAACAAAACTCACCAGGCCAGGTTCCTGATGTCAGTTTGCAGGAGGCACTTGTCACTGTCAAACCAGACACAGTTGCCTGTGGGGGCACCTTGCATCTGGGAGATATCCTGAAGCATGCGGAATTTCAGCAGGCAGCCGGCCACTCTGGGCCACCGGGCCCTGGACACGAACCATGCCCTTTCCCCTGAGAAACAAAACTCACCAGGCCAGGTTCCTGATGTCAGTTTGCAGGAGGCACTTGGCACTGTCAAACCAGACACAGTTGCCTGTGGGTGCACCT
The DNA here is from genome assembly GCF_036417665.1 of Passer domesticus. Lineage (NCBI taxonomy): Eukaryota > Metazoa > Chordata > Aves > Passeriformes > Passeridae > Passer > Passer domesticus. The sequence continues at coordinate 9,650 of NW_026990043.1, read as the reverse complement.
TGCATCTGGGAGATATCCTGAAGCATGTGGAATTTCAGCAGGCAGCCGGCCACTCCGGGCCACCGGGCCCTGGACACGAACGATGCCATTTCCCCTGAGAAACAAACCTCACCAGGCCAGGTTCCTGATGTCAGTTTGCAGGAGGCACTTGGCACTGTCAAACCAGACACAGTTGCCTGTGGGTGCTCCTTGCATCTGGGAGATATCCTGAAGCATGTGGAATTTCAGCAGGCAGCCGGCCACTCCGGGCCACCGGGCCCTGGACACGAACGATGCCATTTCCCCTGAGAAACAAAACTCACCAGGCCAGGTTCCTGATGTCAGTTTGCAGGAGGCACTTGGCACTGTCAAACCAGACACAGTTGCCTGTGGGGGCACCTTGCATCTGGGAGATATCCTGAAGCATGCGGAATTTCAGCAGGCAACCGGCCACTCCGGGCCACCGGGCCCTGGACACGAACGATGGCCTTTCCCCTGAGAAACAAAACTCACCAGGCCAGGTTCCTGATGTCAGTTTGCAGGAGGCACTTGGCACTGTCAAACCAGACACAGTTGCCTGTGGGGGCAACTTGCATCTGGGACATATCCTGAAGCATGTGGAATTTCAGCAGGCAGCCGGCCACTCCGGGCCACCGGGCCCTGGACACGAACGATGCCCTTTCCCCTGAGAAACAAAACTCACCAGGCCAGGTTCCTGATGTCAGTTTGCAGGAGGCACTTGGCACTGTCAAACCAGACACAGTTGCCTGTGGGGGCACCTTGCATCTGGGAGATATCCTGAAGCATGCGGAATTTCAGCAGGCAGCCGGCCACTCCGGGCCACCGGGCCCTGGACACGAACGATGCCATTTCCCCTGAGAAACAAAACTCACCAGGCCAGGTTCCTGATGTCAGTTTGCAGGAGGCACTTGGCACTGTCAAACCAGACACAGTTGCCTGTGGGTGCTCCTTGCATCTGGGAGATATCCTGAAGCATGTGGAATTTCAGCAGGCAGCCGGCCACTCCGGGCCACCGGGCCCTGGACACGAACGATGCCATTTCCCCTGAGAAACAAAACTCACCAGGCCAGGTTCCTGATGTCAGTTTGCAGGAGGCACTTGGCACTGTCAAACCAGACACAGTTGCCTGTGGGGGCACCTTGCATCTGGGAGATATCCTGAAGCATGCGGAATTTCAGCAGGCAGCTGGCCACTCCGGGCCACCGGGCCCTGGACACGAACGATGGCCTTTCCCCTGAGAAACAAAACTCACCAGGCCAGGTTCCTGATGTCAGTTTGCAGGAGGCACTTGGCACTGTCAAACCAGACACAGTTGCCTGTGGGGGCACCTTGCATCTGGGAGATATCCTGAAGCATGCGGAATTTCAGCAGGCAGCCGGCCACTCCGGGCCACCGGGCCCTGGACACGAACGATGCCATTTCCCCTGAGAAACAAAACTCACCAGGCCAGGTTCCTGATGTCAGTTTGCAGGAGGCACTTGGCACTGTCAAACCAGACACAGTTGCCTGTGGGTGCTCCTTGCATCTGGGAGATATCCTGAAGCATGCGGAATTTCAGCAGGCAGCCGGCCACTCCGGGCCACCGGGCCCTGGACACGAACGATGCCCTTTCCCCTGAGAAACAAAATTCACCAGGCCAGGTTCCTGATGTCAGTTTGCAGGAGGCACTTGGCACTGTCAAACCAGACACAGTTGCCTGTGGGGGCACCTTGCATCTGGGAGATATCCTGAAGCATGCGGAATTTCAGCAGGCAGCCGGCCACTCCGGGCCACCGGGCCCTGGACACGAACAATGCCCTTTCCCCTGAGAAACAAAACTCACCAGGCCAGGTTCCTGATGTCAGTTTGCAGGAGGCACTTGGCACTGTCAAACCAGACACAGTTGCCTGTGGGGGCACCTTGCATCTGGGAGATATCCTGAAGCATGCGGAATTTCAGCAGGCAGCCGGCCACTCCGGGCCACCGGGCCCTGGACACGAACGATGCCCTTTCCCCTGAGAAACAAAACTCACCAGGCCAGGTTCCTGATGTCAGTTTGCAGGAGGCACTTGGCACTGTCAAACCAGACACAGTTGCCTGTGGGGGCACCTTGCATCTGGGAGATATCCTGAAGCATGCGGAATTTCAGCAGGCAGCTGGCCACTCCGGGCCACCGGGCCCTGGACACGAACGATGGCCTTTCCCCTGAGAAACAAAACTCACCAGGCCAGGTTCCTGATGTCAGTTTGCAGGAGGCACTTGGCACTGTCAAACCAGACACAGTTGCCTGTGGGGGCAACTTGCATCTGGGAGATATCCTGAAGCATGCGGAATTTCAGCAGGCAGCCGGCCACTCCGGGCCACCGGGCCCTGGACACGAACGATGCCCTTTCCCCTGAGAAACAAAACTCACCAGGCCAGGTTCCTGATGTCAGTTTGCAGGAGGCACTTGGCACTGTCAAACCAGACACAGTTGCCTGTGGGGGCACCTTGCATCTGGGAGATATCCTGAAGCATGCGGAATTTCAGCAGGCAGCCGGCCACTCCGGGCCACCGGGCCCTGGACACGAACGATGCCATTTCCCCTGAGAAACAAAACTCACCAGGCCAGGTTCCTGATGTCAGTTTGCAGGAGGCACTTGGCACTGTCAAACCAGACACAGTTGCCTGTGGGTGCTCCTTGCATCTGGGAGATATCCTGAAGCATGCGGAATTTCAGCAGGCAGCCGGCCACTCCGGGCCACCGGGCCCTGGACACGAACGATGCCCTTTCCCCTGAGAAACAAAATTCACCAGGCCAGGTTCCTGATGTCAGTTTGCAGGAGGCACTTGGCACTGTCAAACCAGACACAGTTGCCTGTGGGGGCACCTTGCATCTGGGAGATATCCTGAAGCATGCGGAATTTCAGCAGGCAGCCGGCCACTCCGGGCCACCGGTCCGTGGACACGAACAATGCCCTTTCCCCTGAGAAACAAAACTCACCAGGCCAGGTTCCTGATGTCAGTTTGCAGGAGGCACTTGGCACTGTCAAACCAGACACAGTTGCCTGTGGGGGCACCTTGCATCTGGGAGATATCCTGAAGCATGCGGAATTTCAGCAGGCAGCCGGCCACTCCGGGCCACCGGGCCCTGGACACGAACAATGCCCTTTCCCCTGAGAAACAAAACTCACCAGGCCAGGTTCCTGATGTCAGTTTGCAGGAGGCACTTGGCACTGTCAAACCAGACACAGTTGCCTGTGGGGGCACCTTGCATCTGGGAGATATCCTGAAGCATGCGGAATTTCAGCAGGCAGCTGGCCACTCCGGGCCACCGGGCCCTGGACACGAACGATGGCCTTTCCCCTGAGAAACAAAACTCACCAGGCCAGGTTCCTGATGTCAGTTTGCAGGAGGCACTTGGCACTGTCAAACCAGACACAGTTGCCTGTGGGGGCAACTTGCATCTGGGAGATATCCTGAAGCATGCGGAATTTCAGCAGGCAGCCGGCCACTCCGGGCCACCGGGCCCTGGACACGAACGATGCCCTTTCCCCTGAGAAACAAAACTCACCAGGCCAGGTTCCTGATGTCAGTTTGCAGGAGGCACTTGGCACTGTCAAACCAGACACAGTTGCCTGTGGGGGCACCTTGCATCTGGGAGATATCCTGAAGCATGCGGAATTTCAGCAGGCAGCCGGCCACTCCGGGCCACCGGGCCCTGGACACGAACGATGCCATTTCCCCTGAGAAACAAAACTCACCAGGCCAGGTTCCTGATGTCAGTTTGCAGGAGGCACTTGGCACTGTCAAACCAGACACAGTTGCCTGTGGGGGCACCTTGCATCTGGGAGATATCCTGAAGCATGCGGAATTTCAGTAGGCAGCTGGCCACTCCGGGCCACTGGGCCCTGGACACGAACAATGCCCTTTCCCCTGAGAAACAAAACTCACCAGGCCAGGTTCCTGATGTCAGTTTGCAGGAGGCACTTGGCACTGTCAAACCAGACACAGTTGCCTGTGGGGGCACCTTGCATCTGGGAGATATCCTGAAGCATGCGGAATTTCAGCAGGCAGCCGGCCACTCCGGGCCACCGGGCCCTGGACACGAACGATGCCATTTCCCCTGAGAAACAAAACTCACCAGGCCAGGTTCCTGATGTCAGTTTGCAGGAGGCACTTGGCACTGTCAAACCAGACACAGTTGCCTGTGGGTGCTCCTTGCATCTGGGAGATATCCTGAAGCATGCGGAATTTCAGCAGGCAGCCGGCCACTCCGGGCCACCGGGCCCTGGACACGAACGATGCCCTTTCCCCTGAGAAACAAAATTCACCAGGCCAGGTTCCTGATGTCAGTTTGCAGGAGGCACTTGGCACTGTCAAACCAGACACAGTTGCCTGTGGGGGCACCTTGCATCTGGGAGATATCCTGAAGCATGCGGAATTTCAGCAGGCAGCCGGCCACTCCGGGCCACCGGGCCCTGGACACGAACAATGCCCTTTCCCCTGAGAAACAAAACTCACCAGGCCAGGTTCCTGATGTCAGTTTGCAGGAGGCACTTGGCACTGTCAAACCAGACACAGTTGCCTGTGGGGGCACCTTGCATCTGGGAGATATCCTGAAGCATGCGGAATTTCAGCAGGCAGCCGGCCACTCCGGGCCACCGGGCCCTGGACACGAACGATGGCCTTTCCCCTGAGAAACAAAACTCACCAGGCCAGGTTCCTGATGTCAGTTTGCAGGAGGCACTTGGCACTGTCAAACCAGACACAGTTGCCTGTGGGGGCACCTTGCATCTGGGAGATATCCTGAAGCATGCGGAATTTCAGCAGGCAGCCGGCCACTCCGGGCCACCGGGCCCTGGACACGAACGATGCCATTTCCCCTGAGAAACAAAACTCACCAGGCCAGGTTCCTGATGTCAGTTTGCAGGAGGCACTTGGCACTGTCAAACCAGACACAGTTGCCTGTGGGGGCACCTTGCATCTGGGAGATATCCTGAAGCATGCGGAATTTCAGCAGGCAGCTGGCCACTCCGGGCCACTGGGCCCTGGACACGAACAATGCCCTTTCCCCTGAGAAACAAAACTCACCAGGCCAGGTTCCTGATGTCAGTTTGCAGGAGGCACTTGGCACTGTCAAACCAGACACAGTTGCCTGTGGGGGCACCTTGCATCTGGGAGATATCCTGAAGCATGCGGAATTTCAGCAGGCAGCCGGCCACTCCGGGCCACCGGGCCCTGGACACGAACGATGCCATTTCCCCTGAGAAACAAAACTCACCAGGCCAGGTTCCTGATGTCAGTTTGCAGGAGGCACTTGGCACTGTCAAACCAGACACAGTTGCCTGTGGGTGCTCCTTGCATCTGGGAGATATCCTGAAGCATGCGGAATTTCAGCAGGCAGCCGGCCACTCCGGGCCACCGGGCCCTGGACACGAACGATGGCCTTTCCCCTGAGAAACAAAACTCACCAGGCCAGGTTCCTGATGTCAGTTTGCAGGAGGCACTTGGCACTGTCAAACCAGACACAGTTGCCTGTGGGGGCACCTTGCATCTGGGAGATATCCTGAAGCATGCGGAATTTCAGCAGGCAGCCGGCCACTCCGGGCCACCGGGCCCTGGACACGAACGATGGCCTTTCCCCTGAGAAACAAAACTCACCAGGCCAGGTTCCTGATGTCAGTTTGCAGGAGGCACTTGGCACTGTCAAACCAGACACAGTTGCCTGTGGGGGCACCTTGCATCTGGGAGATATCCTGAAGCATGCGGAATTTCAGCAGGCAGCCGGCCACTCCGGGCCACCGGGCCCTGGACACGAACGATGGCCTTTCCCCTGAGAAACAAAACTCACCAGGCCAGGTTCCTGATGTCAGTTTGCAGGAGGCACTTGGCACTGTCAAACCAGACACAGTTGCCTGTGGGGGCACCTTGCATCTGGGAGATATCCTGAAGCATGTGGAATTTCAGCAGGCAGCCGGCCACTCCGGGCCACCGGGCCCTGGACACGAATGATGCCCTTTCCCCTGAGAAACAAAACTCACCAGGCCAGGTTCCTGATGTCAGTTTGCAGGAGGCACTTGGCACTGTCAAACCAGACACAGTTGCCTGTGGGGGCAACTTGCATCTGGGAGATATCCTGAAGCATGTGGAATTTCAGCAGGCCGCCGGCCACTCCGGGCCACTGGGCCCTGGACACGAACGATGTCCTTTCCCCTGAGAAACAAAACTCACCAGGCCAGGTTCCTGATGTCAGTTTGCAGGAGGCACTTGGCACTGTCAAACCAGACACAGTTGCCTGTGGGGGCACCTTGCATCTGGGAGATATCCTGAAGCATGCGGAATTTCAGCAGGCAGCCGGCCACTCCGGGCCACCGGGCCCTGGACACGAACGATGCCCTTTCCCCTGAGAAACAAAACTCACCAGGCCAGGTTCCTGATGTCAGTTTGCAGGAGGCACTTGGCACTGTCAAACCAGACACAGTTGCCTGTGGGTGCACCTTGCATCTGGGAGATATCCTGAACCATGCGGAATTTCAGCAGGCAGCCGGCCACTCCGGGCCACCGGGCCCTGGACACGAACGATGCCCTTTCCCCTGAGGAAAAAAACTCACCAGGCCAGGTTCCTGATGTCAGTTTGCAGGAGGCACTTGGCACTCTCAAACCAGACACAGTTGCCTGTGGGGGCACCTTGCATCTGGGAGATATCCTGAAGCATGCGGAATTTCAGCAGGCAGCCGGCCACTCCGGGCCACCGGGCCCTGGACACGAACGATGCCATTTCCCCTGAGAAACAAAACTCACCAGGCCAGGTTCCTGATGTCAGTTTGCAGGAGGCACTTGTCACTGTCAAACCAGACACAGTTGCCTGTGGGGGCACCTTGCATCTGGGAGATATCCTGAAGCATGCGGAATTTCAGCAGGCAGCTGGCCACTCCGGGCCACCGGGCCCTGCACACGAACGATGGCCTTTCCCCTGAGAAACAAAACTCACCAGGCCAGGTTCCTGATGTCAGTTTGCAGGAGGCACTTGGCACTGTCAAACCAGACACAGTTGCCTGTGGGGGCACCTTGCATCTGGGAGATATCCTGAAGCATGCGGAATTTCAGCAGGCAGCCGGCCACTCCGGGCCACCGGGCCCTGGACACGAACGATGGCCTTTCCCCTGAGAAACAAAACTCACCAGGCCAGGTTCCTGATGTCAGTTTGCAGGAGGCACTTGGCACTGTCAAACCAGACACAGTTGCCTGTGGGTGCACCTTGCATCTGGGAGATATCCTGAAGCATGCGGAATTTCAGCAGGCAGCCGGACACTCCGGGCCACCGGGCCCTGGACACGAACGATGGCCTTTCCCCTGAGAAACAAAACTCACCAGGCCAGGTTCCTGATGTCAGTTTGCAGGAGGCACTTGGCACTGTCAAACCAGACACAGTTGCCTGTGGGGGCACCTTGCATCTGGGAGATATCCTGAAGCATGCGGAATTTCAGCAGGCAGCCGGCCACTCCGGGCCACCGGGCCCTGGACACGAACGATGCCCTTTCCCCTGAGAAACAAAACTCACCAGGCCAGGTTCCTGATGTCAGTTTGCAGGAGGCACTTGGCACTGTCAAACCAGACACAGTTGCCTGTGGGTGCACCTTGCATCTGGGAGATATCCTGAAGCATGCGGAATTTCAGCAGGCAGCCGGCCACTCCGGGCCACCGGGCCCTGGACACGAACAATGCCCTTTCCCCTGAGAAACAAAACTCACCAGGCCAGGTTCCTGATGTCAGTTTGCAGGAGGCACTTGGCACTGTCAAACCAGACACAGTTGCCTGTGGGGGCAACTTGCATCTGGGAGATATCCTGAAGCATGCGGAATTTCAGCAGGCCGCCGGCCACTCCAGGCCACCGGGCCCTGGACACGAACGATGGCCTTTCCCCTGAGAAACAAAACTCACCAGGCCAGGTTCCTGATGTCAGTTTGCAGGAGGCACTTGGCACTCTCAAACCAGACACAGTTGCCTGTGGGGGCACCTTGCATCTGGGAGATATCCTGAAGCATGCGGAATTTCAGCAGGCAGCCGGCCACTCGGGGCCACCGGGCCCTGGACACGAACGATGCCCTTTCCCCTGAGAAACAAAACTCACCAGGCCAGGTTCCTGATGTCAGTTTGCAGGAGGCACTTGGCACTGTCAAACCAGACACAGTTGCCTGTGGGGGCACCTTGCATCTGGGAGATATCCTGAAGCATGCGGAATTTCAGCAGGCAGCCGGCCACTCCGGGCCACCGGGCCCTGGACACGAACAATGCCCTTTCCCCTGAGAAACAAAACTCACCAGGCCAGGTTCCTGATGTCAGTTTGCAGGAGGCACTTGGCACTGTCAAACCAGACACAGTTGCCTGTGGGGGCACCTTGCATCTGGGAGATATCCTGAAGCATGCGGAATTTCAGCAGGCAGCCGGCCACTCCGGGCCACCGGGCCCTGGACACGAACGATGGCCTTTCCCCTGAGAAACAAAACTCACCAGGCCAGGTTCCTGATGTCAGTTTGCAGGAGGCACTTGGCACTGTCAAACCAGACACAGTTGCCTGTGGGGGCACCTTGCATCTGGGAGATATCCTGAAGCATGCGGAATTTCAGCAGGCAGCCGGCCACTCCGGGCCACCGGGCCCTGGACACGAACGATGGCCTTTCCCCTGAGAAACAAAACTCACCAGGCCAGGTTCCTGATGTCAGTTTGCAGGAGGCACTTGGCACTGTCAAACCAGACACAGTTGCCTGTGGGGGCACCTTGCATCTGGGAGATATCCTGAAGCATGCGGAATTTCAGCAGGCAGCTGGCCACTCCGGGCCACCGGGCCCTGGACACGAACGATGGCCTTTCCCCTGAGAAACAAAACTCACCAGGCCAGGTTCCTGATGTCAGTTTGCAGGAGGCACTTGGCACTGTCAAACCAGACACAGTTGCCTGTGGGGGCACCTTGCATCTGGGAGATATCCTGAAGCATGCGGAATTTCAGCAGGCAGCTGGCCACTCCGGGCCACCGGGCCCTGGACACGAACGATGCCATTTCCCCTGAGAAACAAAACTCACCAGGCCAGGTTCCTGATGTCAGTTTGCAGGAGGCACTTGGCACTGTCAAACCAGACACAGTTGCCTGTGGGGGCACCTTGCATCTGGGAGATATCCTGAAGCATGCGGAATTTCAGCAGGCAGCTGGCCACTCCGGGCCACTGGGCCCTGGACACGAACAATGCCCTTTCCCCTGAGAAACAAAACTCACCAGGCCAGGTTCCTGATGTCAGTTTGCAGGAGGCACTTGGCACTGTCAAACCAGACACAGTTGCCTGTGGGGGCACCTTGCATCTGGGAGATATCCTGAAGCATGCGGAATTTCAGCAGGCAGCCGGCCACTCCGGGCCACCGGGCCCTGGACACGAACGATGCCATTTCCCCTGAGAAACAAAACTCACCAGGCCAGGTTCCTGATGTCAGTTTGCAGGAGGCACTTGGCACTGTCAAACCAGACACAGTTGCCTGTGGGTGCTCCTTGCATCTGGGAGATATCCTGAAGCATGCGGAATTTCAGCAGGCAGCCGGCCACTCCGGGCCACCGGGCCCTGGACACGAACGATGGCCTTTCCCCTGAGAAACAAAACTCACCAGGCCAGGTTCCTGATGTCAGTTTGCAGGAGGCACTT